>NC_043022.1:11037605-11042605 GCF_006345805.1 Octopus sinensis
ACCAATGCAGACTGCGTTCAGACGACATGATAATCTATGATGACCCCCGGAATCGAAAGGCTTACCACAAGACATCTCATTCCCCTGTATATGTCAGCGCTGACTCTGAGGGCGATGGAGAAGCGGAATTTATCAAAGCTAAGAAAGCTACGAATGTTTGCCAAGAGCAAAGTGTCTTCATTGGCACTCACAGAAAATAGACTGCTCCTTGAGTATTGATTAGATTAAAAAGAAATGTTTGAAATGTGTTTTGATTGTAAATTGTTCCAAACTCTGTGAATCAAATTTCGCCGCTCAGGAACTAACAATCGAAGTTCCCTCTACAGTTGTAGAGCCTCATCCACCTCATTTTTAGCGCTAGTTCAAGTTGGAAAGAATAAGATGTTATCCATAATAGAAGATTAAACATGAATGAAAGAAAGGAAGCAAAGAGAGAGAGAGAGAGAGAGAGAGAGAGAGAGAAGAGAGAGAGGGGGGGAGAGAGAGAGAGAGAGGTGCATTTACACAAGTTCAGACACCCAAATCTTTTGGGTAACGTTGTCTGAACATAGAAAAATGAAATCAGCTTAACGTTGATCATGGTTTATAGTTTGTCATGAATTAAGTTCTCAAAGATTTGCAGAGATGACAAGAATGAGAACGAAGGATTAGTCCTCAGAATGTAATTCAACTTAGGAACAGATGAATAATTTCTAGGAATAAAAAAAAACAACAAAAAACAACAACAACAACCAAACTTGATGGTGCTCAGTTACGTTGATGCTTCTGAGTAATTATTTGAGGCTAAAAAAAAAGCGAGTTCAAATCGGGGCTTCATAGGAAATCCATGCTGGTGAAAAATGGACCATGATAGAGGGGGAGTATTTGCTGAACAGATCCACCGTAACCTGGTATTATGAAGATGAAAGGGTGAATATCCAAAATGCACATTTGGAACCACGTAATTCAAGACTCTGCGACTAAGTTTCTCATTTATCATGTTCATTGTAGAGAGAATCTTATCTAAGCACTCATCATCAAGAAACCAGACGCTTAATTCCAAGCTAGACTTCTAACTAGCAATATCATAGTTATCCCAGTACAAATAATGCAGAACCTTGTGAGTTGTTCTGTTAAATTCCTGAGGTAGGAAAAAAGCAGTTTTCTTCAAAGGATAGATAAGTCTGTCAAGCATAATAATGGAACTCTGGAGCTCTCTCTTTCACTGACTGAACTGAACTGAAGACATTTTTTAAAAATCAAGTTGAGTCTTGCCTGGAGTACTTACAAATGGCTTTGGGACGTGTAGAGATGCTTCACATCTCATTCTAGTGCCGAGATTAGCAGGTGCAATTTCCGAAGAGAGGGTTGGGGGACATATGACAAGTACTTTCAAGGTGAGACGCCACAAGATACACCTGTCTTTCCCAGTGTAATGCTGAGTATCTCGATCAGTTAAGAAGAAAATATCCTTTTGATACTTCCAGCCCAAAGTAATTGTTTGCAACAATCTGGATTTACGGGAAACATAAGAACAGTCTCTACCCAGACAATCAAGTTTGAGGACTATCACCGTTAGGGTAGGATGTCACCATTAGGTTTAAGGAGATCGAGTAGCTTAGCACCAAAGAACAGAGGGTAGGATAATTTTAGAAGATAATATATAGGACAGAATAATCTTGGAAGAAAATCAAAGCCAGTATTGCCGGCCAACACGAAGATGCTGTCTTTAAGATCTTGGGAAACGAAGTGATCATCTGACATTATCTAGAGTAAAGGCTAGTCATATGTAGCCCAATGATTTAGATCATGGCAAACACTCATCTAGAGTTTTGGGTGGCAGATGGATGTTTTCTACTCAATAGACCGAAGGACTCAGTATTAAATTGAGCAAGAGGCAAAAGTGAAGAGAAAGTGAAGTGCTCCTTAGATGTTACCCATAATAGAAGATTAAGCATGAATGAAAGGAAGGGAAAGTATGTGTCGTATGAAGACGTGTCATATTACAAGATTAGAGAAGATATTTATATGAAAATTATTGAATGATAGTAGAAATTTTTAAAGGAAATTTAAGATGCACTTGTGGTTAGGACTGTGAGATCTAATTTGATAACAAGTTGGGGGTATATTATTGTTTAAAGATTTAAAGCTTTCGAAAGAATATTTGTGGTGCCATTAATCAAGATTAGTTAACTGATAGATATGTTTTATAGTATGTTAAAGATGGTACGTTACACTTTAAAGGAGGAATTTGCATGTTCAGCGAAATTATTAAATATTTAAAGATAAAATTTTAGGGGTTGGGTGTAGAAATTCTTAAAGTTTTCGTGACTTGTTTTAAAATATGGTAAGAGGATGTTGAAACGTGTTTAACGACAAAACAAATTAAATACACTAGAAAGGGATTTATGATGATAGTGATCAAGAGGAATAATAAGAATCGTTATGTAAATTAATTAAATGAAAATTCCAAGCCTATCTCAAAATCTAGTCTGTTTTACTCGCACACACAAACATACAGTCGCACACATGCACCCCCACACACACCTACATATGTACATTCAACCACACGTATGCACGTGCAATTACAATCTTTTAATAAGGGTTCTTTCATCATGTATGTAAAATTGCGATAAAATAAACTGCAATATTAAATGATGTTCAAACTGTATTTTGCACAGAGGCATGCACACACACACACACGCGCACAGTCACAGACATAAGCAAACATATATCTGTGTGAAAGTGTGTGTGTGTGGTGGGAGGAGACATTTGCCTCATACTTTCGTTCATATAGAATTCGAACCACTACTTGCCCACCTACAAATGTAGACATCACAATGTATGGAGCACTATTATATTTCGTGGTTGTACCACCCTCACTCTCTATTATATTATATATGCACACGCACAGATGTGCACATAAAAGATTATATATATATATATATACATACATATATATATACATATACATATATATATACATATATATACATATATATACATATATATATACATAAATATATATATATATATATATATATATATATACATTTAGAAGACAGTCTATACTAAAACAGCCATACTCTCTTCCTTCAGGGGAACCGCTCACGGCATCTAATGATATCAGAGACCTGGGTGTAATTGTAGATAACAATCTCAGTTGAAGTGCCCACATCAACAATAAGGTCGATATAACTCGTGGATCTTAAGAACCTGGATATTAAGAACCTTCCGGTTCAGAGAACAAGGTGTCATCATTCCACTTTTCTCCTCCTTTGTACAGCCACACCTCGAATACTGCTGTCCCTTGTGGTCTCCCCCACAAAACAAAACAACTCGAGGATTGAATCACCCCGGAGGGCACTCTCTAAACGAACTGAAGGCATGACTGATCTCGATTATTGGAACCGCCTTAGAGCCTTGAAACTCTACTCTCTCTAGCGAGCGGTACATCATTTGTACGATGTGGAGAATATACTGCCAGCATTGCCCAAACGACCTGAACATTAGTTTCAAGGTTCATCCATGGCTGGGACCACAGGCTATACGTCCCCTGCCCAATTCAGGATCACAACATATAAGTACACGGCGACACAATTTCTTTTCCACAACAGGCCCTGCCTTGTTTAACATTGTCCCGAGAGAAATCAGAGTCTGGACAGATTTCTTCAACGAATACAGGATAAGCCACCCATACCTGGATACAACTTACTCAACAAGAACTCACTACTTGAATGGACCATAAACAAAACTTGACTTAAACAGGGTTTAGATAATCCTATCAGGTGGTGCTATTAAGTTTCAGTGCTCGGGACCAATCTTTGGTCGAAACATATCTAAGTTTATACATACATACATACACACACACACACACACACACACATATATATATATATATATATGCACATATATATGCACATATATATACATATACATATATATATGCATATACATATATATATGTATATACATATATATATACATATATATATACATATGCATATAAATATGCACATATATATACATATACATATGCACATATATATATATACATATACATACATATATATATATACATATATATATGCACATATATATATACATATACATATATATATGCATATACATATATATATGCATACACATATATATATACATATGCATATAAATATGCACATATATATACATATACATATGCACATATATATTTACATATACATATATATATGCATATACACATATATATACATATACATATATATACACACATATATATATACATATACATATATATACACATACATATATATACATACATATCTATATATATACATATAATATATATATATATATATATACATATACATATATTTACATATACATATACATATATACATATACATATATCTATATATACATATATACACATATATATATACATATATGTGTATATCACGTGATCAGGTGACCGACCAGCCCATCAGATGTTGTTACACATCGCTGGTCACAATGCGTTCGCATTGTTTTAGCCTTCGAATGAGGCCACCCCGCTGGCTAAGCGAGCAGGCCAACAGAAGGAAGAGTGGGAGAAAGAGTGGTGAAAGAGTACAGCAGGGATCACCACCCCCTACCGGAGCCTCGTGGAGCTTTTTAGGTGTTTTCGCTCAATAAACACTCACAACACCTGGTCTGGGAAACGAAACCGCGATCCTACGACCGCGAGTCCGCTGCCCTAACCACTGGGCCATTGCACCTCTATATATGTGTATACACCACACACACACACACACACACATATATATATGTGTATATATACAAATATATATATATATACATGTATATATATACATGTATATATATATACATGTATATATATACATATATATATATATATACATGTATATATATACATATATATACATGTATATATATACATATATATACATATATATATACATATATATACTTATATATACATATATATATAAAGTTATTCCAAACATGAAAACACAAAGAGA
>NC_043022.1:11045105-11070105 GCF_006345805.1 Octopus sinensis
AACAGTCATAAACAAACATGTGGAAATGTCCTCATTATCAAATAAGATAGTCATCGCTGTAATTTTTATGTGATTTATCGGTCCTTCGTTTTTTATGCATCATGTGATAGGTAATTACACCATTCTCCAGAGATATAATTTTTGTTTTGTTTATGGTATTGGCACGGCTGTGTTGCTAAGAAGTTCACGTCACAATCATATGGTTCCGGATACAATCATCCCGCATGGTATCTTTAGAAAAGTACCTTTGACTAATATCCTGTGAGTGGAATCTAGTTAATGGAACCTGTGAGAAAGCCAGTCGTCTTCATTCAAAATTATCAAAGCAAAATAGACATAACAATCTACTACATTCTGTCCATTTTGGTGTACGCATACAAAAACCTGATATTTTACTGTCCGAGAAGAAATGCTTATAAGAGTACTTTTATGTATTGATGTTTTTTCAAGCAATTAATGTAATAGCCTGCATCAAATTACGCTAGCATATGCTCTATGAACCTTACACAAGCTAGTTGCAAGCACTTCGCATCTCATCTACATAAAAGTGTATACTGAGCTATATAAATATAACCCGAATTCAGTTAAACATTATAATAAAAAATGTGGTGAATGCAAGTTCCAGTTTTCGGTTGACAGTGAAATGCAGTGTGACATTGCCACGAGTTGAGAACTCAGGTACTTTCAACAGAAAAAAAAAAGGTTGCCAGTTTACTACACCCTTTACACCTTGTTGACAAGTATACGCTTACACGAAGCTTGATTATGAGAAATTATTACATCACTATAGATGTGTGGTTAAGAAACTCGATTTGCAACCAAGTGGTCTCGGGTTCAGTCCCACTGCGCGGCATCTTGAGCAAGTGTTTTCTATTATAGCCCCAAATCGATCAGAGCCTTGTGCATGAATTTGGTGAGTGTGTGTGTGGTGTCCTTCACCACCACTTGACAGCTGGTGTTTTTATGCCCCTGATCTGTTTATATCCCCGTAACTGAGCGATTCGGAGAAAGAGACAGATAAAATAACTACTTGACTTAAATAAACATTGAGGTCAATATCATAGATTAAATTCTTGAACGTGGTGCTCCAGCACGGCCATAGAGCAATAATTCAAACTAGTGAAAGAATAACATAGACACACACACACATATACACACACAGACACACACGTAACAATAACAGTTAAATGAAAGAACAGCTTAATAAATTTGCCCAGTAGTGTATATTGTTTATTAAAACTGAATACTTTTTCTCTCATCTCGAGTTTCATGACGCTGCAGTCATCAAGCGAGAACTAATCTTATTTCGTTACTCAAACTGGTTTTATACACATTATTATCAGTTCTTATTTTTCTGAGGCTATTCTTTTTATTAACTCGGTTCCTTACGTGCTTTTATGTAGGATTGTCTTTATTTAATTTATCAATTCATTGATTATTTCATTTTTCATTTATCGACGTCACCATTATTTATATCGTTATATCACTGCTGTACATCGTTTTTCAGCTGCTCTTCTACCGATATTGTTCATCTTAAATTGTTATTTGCATATCGTTTCCTATTGGCCAGTCAAGCAGCCGTTCTGCCTCTGTATATTATGTAATCGCATCTTGTTTTGTTTAGCTGTCTCCTGTTTTGCTAAGCTGTGTCCTATTTTGCTCGGCTGTGTCTTGTTTTGCAAAAGTTTATATTTATTTATTGGTGTGGTCAATAAATAAATAATATCCGGTTTAGCGAAAGTCTGTCTACTTTATAGCTTGCTATATCAGATCTGAAGTCACTCATTCGCATAGTTCGTGAAGATAGTATAGATATGATGCTTCTAAATGGTTTGTTCAATTAGTTTTAGAATTGTTGAACCTCCAGTGGTATTTCTGCTGCGGTAGCATCATCGGATGTTTAACCCGTTTGCAGTTTAAATATATATATATATATATATATATATATATATATATATATATATATATATATATATATATATATATATATATATATATATATATATATATATATATGTATATATATATATGTATGTATACTAGCTAAAGTACCCGTCCTTTGAACGGATTAAGTTGCTCTTGAATTAGCTCGTTAACCTTGCGGCAGCACTGCATGTTGTACGAGTTGTGCGCTGGTCAGGTGTCTCTGCAGCTCTTGCGGCAGAATTGCGTGTATTTCGAGACGCGCATTGGTCGGGTGCCTCTGTAGCTCTTGCGGCAGCATTCAGCGCTAACCGAAATGCATGCTCCTCTGTAGATTCATTTGATCGTGAACCAGCAGTAATGAGCGTGTGTTTTTTACCCAACGGGCCGCAAGTTTTCCTGCTGAATTTCGATGTGATGATTGCAAATTACTGACTCTTGAGCTGTTGGCAGCTAATCTGGATAACCTAGTTGTCCTCTACTCCTCGGTTTCATTAGCTCGACGCTGATTTGCCCAAACCGCATCGGTTGACAATCTGCTAAGGCACCGTTTTAAACTGAAATCTTTTAAAAAAAACATCATTATAACACAATCGAATCTAAAAATAAGGATAACTCTAAGAAATATTTTGAAGTGTTTTTAGTGGTATAACTTTTTAAAGGCACAAGGTGTTGTAAGTTAATCACTAAGTTATATACCAGAAGCGAAGAAGAATCAATGTTAATGTAAACTGGGTGGTATAAAATGAAAATGTAACCTCACAAAATATTCCATCATAAAATCATGGGACCAATGATGGTCAAAAAGACCAAAAATAGAATATTTTTAAGTCCTTGATGTATAGACCAACCCTTAAATGAACTTACCCGTAATATTGTTAACGTAATGACATATTTTCAAGTATTAACATCATGAGCAAAACGATAAATAGCGCAAAGTCAAATGTTAAACTTAACACAGAAATAATTTAGGAATTGTTGGTTGTGAAATATGCAAAATAATTATCTCGAGGAAACGTACCTTTTATTTCAAGTGCAAAGAGTGAAAAATAAATCCGAGTGAAAACAAACATTTTACAACTTCAAGATGAGTTGTTATTGTTGGAGGTAAAACTACAAAATGCCAACTTGTAGAACTGAACATATATATATATATATATATATATATATAAAATACAAGAAAGCATTTAAGAAAGTAATCAGAACGGGACTACAAAAAGTATTTTGAGATCAATAAAAATCATGTTTGTTTGGTAGTCTATATATATACACGGAAGGAGATATATTTAAGAATTTACAAAAACTTGTAGAGGAATAACTGACCTGTCTTTCTGACATTTTGTCTTGTGAGTAGCTACCTTGAAACTAATGAAACTAAAATATTCCTTAGCATATGTTGTCGTCGTCTTGGTAGTAATCTTCTTATGTACTCTACCCGTGAACTTATTACTAATTTCTGTGCTTCTCTGTTGATTATACTGTATTGAGGTTTACTTGACACATACGCGCGCGCGCACACACACATACACATATATGTAAGTACATATGTATTTATGTATGTACGAAATTACATATATTTATGGTTTTCGTCAATTTTTAGCGACGTATTATGTAAACATTGCTGAGAAGTCTGAAAAATCGGTACTTTTCCCTTGCGGCATTTGCTTCTGCACCAGGTTACTGACTTTGTTTTTAGACGCACTTTCTCGAGTACATTATTATGCTTGTCGAGCACGGATGGTATTGAATTGCTTTTATTAGGAAGAGCTTTTCAATGTCAAATTTTTGTCGGATGTATTTAGCATTCTTTAAAGCTTGAAGTTCGTACCTTCTAAGATTTTTTTCTTAGTTATTTCCAATTCATCTGTAACGGGAACTCGTTGCTTCTTACACTTTTGGGGGTGCAACTCAGGTGCAACACAATTTCCGTTCTTTAATTTCCAGAATCTACCAGTCAAGGAAATAGCTGAAACTGTTTGAGGCGACTGGAAACAAATTGTTGAAAGATGATGACTGCGCAGGTTGATTGTGGTTCAGACTCGGTAGAAACTAGATCTTTGTTGAGTGTTCTCTGGTCTATGACCAGAACTCGGGGTCACCACTGTAACGGGAACTCGTTGCTTCTTACACTTTTGGGGGTGCAACTCAGGTGCAACACAATTTCCGTTCTTTAATTTCCAGAATCTACCAGTCAAGGAACACGAACGCAACCTTAAAAAAATATATATTCTTTATTTTCTTATTCACAGAAAGAAGTAAGGTGGTATATTGGTATCCACTTGGTTCTGGTGTGGCAAGGCTGAACTGTAACACTTGTAAGAATCTTACAACAAGTTCAGCAGCAAAACAGAGCAGGTCAAATCTTAGCGTCCAGAGACAGCGGAGAAAATAGGTCTGCCACAATCTCGTATGAAGGCGTTCTGCTACTGCTGCTATGCGTGTCTCTCTGTGTCCTTGTAAGGGAACGCTGTCCCTCGCCTATCAGCTAATGCCACATCAGCAATTCCTTCTTCAGTCTTCGCGCATGTCCGAGAGGGCACTTCCCTTCTGCCTTTCCAGAAGGCTCCAACCCCGCACACGCACACTGAAGAAGGACGTTCCGCACCCGCACACTGAAAATGACGTTGTGCGCGCGCACTGTTGTATAACGTCACTACAAAAGCTCCCCCTCGAGTGCGGAAGCACGAAACAAAATTCCTTGTAGTGACTTTAAAACTCAAGGTGGATACCAGATCACCAAAATAGCACACAATATGACAAATCAAGGCAGAATTTACAATATAAACAAGAATGCACCAAAAGGGAAAAAAGAAAAATTACTCAAATGAACAAAGTTCAATAAGTATTGTAACTGTCACAATTGAGAATGTCAAATATAAATAGTTTTTGAAAGTTTTGAATACCTTCGGCGTGCGGGAAATCACACGAAAAGGTCCTTTGTAAGGAGTAACAAGAGGCCCTTTGACAGAATCATCACGTACAAAAACATGCGTCCAAGAATTAAGATCTGATGGCACACCAGAAAGAGGATTTTGGTGTCGAGGGTCCATAGGAGGAAGGGCAGAAAAATATCTGCGTAGTCGAGCAACATAAGACTCTAAATTAAGAGACTGTGACTTGTATGGCACCAACATCGTACCAGGCAATGCCAGTGTGGTACCATACAAGAGCTCGGCAGACGAAAAATCAAGGTCTGCTTTAATCGCAGTCCGACATCCAAGCAAGACGATAGGTAGAAATTCAGTCCACGACTGTGGATTCGGCGAGACACGCAACGCGGCCTTAAGTTGCCTGTGGAAACGCTCCACCATCCCATTAGAAGCGGGGTGGTAACTAGTGGTGCGTATATGATGCATCCCCAGGATTCGTGATAACTCACGAAACAAAGCAGACTCGAATTGTCGACCACGATTTGTGGTTAAACTGGACGGTACACCATACCTAGAAATCCAATTAGACACGAAAGCTTTCGCAACAGTTTCAGCAGAAATGTCTGCTATAGGAATAGCTTCCGGCCAACGTGAAAAACGATCAATACAAGTTAAAATGTATGAGAACCCGCGACTCACAGGCCATGGTCCAACCAAATCAAGGTGGACATGGCGAAAACGGGCTTCAGGAGAAGAAAACTGTCCAAGTGGAGCACGAACGTGTCTATGGACTTTAGCACTCTGGCACCTCAAACAAGAGCATGCCCAAGAGGTAATTGATCGTCGCATATTGGGCCAGAAGAACCGAGCAGTAACAAGCTTTACTGTGGCAGAGATACCTGGATGTGACAGTGAATGAAGAGCATCAAACACAGAACGTTGATGTTTCTCAGGTACTAATGGTCTAGGTGAACCGGTAGAGACGTCACAAAGAATAGAGCCTTCTGCTGAAGGGAGCGGTCGGTAGGCAAACTTACAGTTAATAAACTTAGGCGAAGTTAAATCCAACTCCTCTAAAGGTGGTTGATCCTGCGAAATAGCAGTTAAGTCAATTGCTGCAGGAGAGGAAATGGAATTGACAGGGAGTCTAAAGAGAGCATCAGCAGGGACGTTCTCCTTCCCTGGCACATGCCTAATATCACTTGTAAATTGAGAAATATAGTCCAGGTGACGGAAAGCACGAGGAGAGAGTTTATCCGTTTTAGAAGATAGTGCAAAAGTAAGGGGCTTGTGATCAGTATAAATCACAAACTCTCGTCCCTCGAGCTGGTGCTGAAAATGCCGAACTGACAGATAGATCGCTAGTAACTCTCGATCAAAAGTACTATATCTGCGTTCAGCTGGCTTTAGCTGGCAAGAAAAGAAAGCCAAAGGTTTAGCTTCACCCTCTACGGTGTGCTGCAAAACAGCGCCAACTGCAGAATCTGATGCGTCCACAGATAAAGTAAGTGGAGCATCAGGAGCCGGATGTGCTAAAACAGGGACTGAAGCTAGTTCCTTTTTAACTAACTCAAAGGCAGACAGTGCTTCAGCTGAAAGAGTAAGACGGGCGTCCTTTTTAGAATTGCCCTTTAGCATCTGCGTTAAAGGAAACAACTTGTCCGCACACCGATTTATGAAACGTCGATAGAAATTAACTATACCCAAAAAATGGCGAAGTTGACGCAAAGAAGAAGGTGGTGCGATGCGCTGAATAGCATCGACTTTAGACGAGAGTGGTTTGATTCCACTCGAATCAATATAATGACCGAGAAAATCAAGAGATGGTTGCCCAAAAACACACTTGTCTGGATTATTGCGAACACCATAGTCGCGAAGACGCTGAAAAAGCTGAGACAAGTGCAGGAGATGATTCTCATGCGTATCACTTGCGATGAGAATATCATCGACATACGCGAAAACAAAATCAAGTCCACGAACAACTTCATCTATAAAACGTTGGAACGTACTAGTAGCGTTTCGCAAACCAAAACTCATATACAAAAATTCGAAACAGCCAAAAGGAGTGGTAATTGCCGTTTTAGGAACATCGTCTGGGTTGACCGGTATTTGATGATAAGCACGTATGAGGTCAACCTTAGAAAAAATGGTACAGCCATGAAGATTTGCTGAAAAGTCATTGAGATTCCTTAATGGGTATCTGTCCGGAATCGTCACAGAATTTAGACGCCGATAATCTCCCACCGGGCGAAAATCTGTATCCCCTTTTCGAACTAAATGAAGGGGTGATGCCCATGGACTGGTGGATGGGCGTATCAGACCAAGCTGGAGCATATGCTCAAACTCAGCCCTAGCCGTTTTAAGACGGTCAGGTGCAAGACGCCGTGGGCGCGAAAAAACAGGCGGCTCAGTAGTTGTAATAAAATGTTTGTGTCGAGTGTAATGGCTTTGCCACTTTAAAGGTAACATCAAGTAGCTCTGGAAAAGAGGCCAAAAGAGAGTGAAAAACGTCTCCAGATGTAGAAACAAAAAATGTCGGGCTAAGAGCTGAATCGGTAGATTCTCTGGTCGGCGTGGAGAGTGTAGTCGTACTATCGACTAGCCTCCGACGTCTGACATCTACCAATAAATCAAAATTACTTAGAAAATCCGCACCTAAAATAGGATGCTGAATGTCAGCAATGATAAAAACCCATTGAAAATCTCGACGAAGATTAATGTCAAGGCGTAAAGAGATCTGACCGAATGTGGCTATTGGTGACGAATCAATAGCGTGCAATGTAACATTAGATCGCTTTGGCCTGTCGGTTGTGAGACGCAGAGGCCAAATGCTGCAACAAGAACCAGTGTCCACCATGAAGTTTTTCTTCGACACTTGATCCTTGACGAAAAATGCACGATAACTAGAAAATGATGTGGAGGAAGTTGACGTGCTCAAATTCTCCGAAGCTAGTTTAAAGGTTTATAGGTGCATGGCTGTATGCACTTATGTGCTTTCTCTCCAAAATTGGAGTGATACCAACACAGTCCGGACTTTGACTGTGGAACGTGACGATGAACGGCTGCGACTCCGCGATCTTGAAAATCGCTTGCCATCGCGTCCATCCTTTTGGTGAGACTTTCTATTTGTTTAGAAAGTCCCTCAATTGAGGCTGAAGAAGCTTGTGAGCAGACACAAGCAGACCGTGACGATGGTTGAACGGCAAATTCAACCATTTTATCTGCCATTGTTGCTATCTGGTCCACGGTATTGGACTCTAAAGCGGTTGCCAAAACAGTTTGTATATAGGCGGGCAACCTTGAAAAAAAATTTTTCGAAGGAGAGGAGCGTCTGCAGCTTTACCGCTCAACTCTCTTAGTCTTCTCAAAAATTCAGAAGGAGTCCTATCTCCCAACTCCTCATCCGCCATTAATTCATTGAAGCGACTTTCCTCGCTTCTAGTGTTCCTCTTCTCCACTTCTAATTTAACAGACGCATAAGTGGCGTCTGGGCCAGGATCTGTGATAAGATCTCTGGCAGTAGTTGCAAGTTGAGGAGGCATACAACCATACAGGATTTGCAACTGCTGCTGAGAAGAAACATTATGTGCACAAAATTGTGCCTCTAGCTGCGCAAACCACAGTGTGGCATCACCTGTGAAAATAGGTAATGATGATAGAGACATTTTTATAGCTTTTAACTTTTAGATGATTCTGTCAAAGGAAAGGTAAACTGACAACGAATCAACGTTGAACAGACGCAACAAGGAAAAAGGGAAAAAGAAATACCGGCAATTGAACCAATAAAATTTTTTATATGTGCAATTTACAAAAAAAAATGTTTTTTTTTTTTGTACTGTGTGCACAGAGAATAAAAATTTTTTTTTTTACCAACCTTCGTCGCGTCTTAAACGAAAAAAATTTTTTTTTTCTTCTTCGTGCGTGTGTGCTAAGATGAAATAGCTGAAACTGTTTGAAGCGACTGGAAACAAATTGTTGAAAGATGATGACTGCGCAGATTGATTGTGGTTCAGACTCGGTAGAAACTAGATCTTTGTTGAGTGTTCTCTGGTCTATGACCAGAACTCGGGGTCACCACTGTAACGGGAACTCGTTGCTTCTTACACTTTTGGGGGTGCAACTCAGGTGCAACACAATTTCCGTTCTTTAATTTCCAGAATCTACCAGTCAAGGAAATAGCTGAAACTGTTTGAAGCGACTGGAAACAATTGTTGAAAGATGATGACTGCGCAGATTGATTGTGGTTCAGACTCGGTAGAAACTAGATCTTTGTTGAGTGTTCTGGTCTATGACCAGAACTCGGGGTCACACTGTAACGGGAACTCGTTGCTTCTTACACTTTTGGGGGTGCAACTCAGGTGCAACACAATTTCCGTTCTTTAATTTCCAGATCTACCAGTCAAGGAAATAGCTGAAACTGTTTGAGGCGACTGGAAACAAATGTTGAAAGATGATGACTGCGCAGATGATTGTGGTTCAGACTCGGTAGAAACTAGATCTTTGTTGAGTGTTCTCTGGTCTATGACCAGAACTCGGGGTCACCACTGTAACGGGAACTCGTTGCTTCTTACACTTTTGGGGGTGCAACTCAGGTGCAACACAATTTCCGTTCTTTAATTTCCAGAATCTACCAGTCAAGGAACACGAACGCAACCTTAAAAAAATATATATTCTTTATTTTCTTATTCACAGAAAGAAGTAAGGTGGTATATTGGTATCCACTTGGTTCTGGTGTGGCAAGGCTGAACTGTAACACTTGTAAGAATCTTACAACAAGTTCAGCAGCAAAACAGAGCAGGTCAAATCTTAGCGTCCAGAGACAGCGGAGAAAATAGGTCTGCCACAATCTCGTATGAAGGCGTTCTGCTACTGCTGCTATGCGTGTCTCTCTGTGTCCTTGTAAAGGGAACGCTGTCCCTCGCCTATCAGCTAATGCCACATCAGCAATTCCTTCTTCAGTCTTCGCGCATGTCCGAGAGGGCACTTCCCTTCTGCCTTTCCAGAAGGCTCCAACCCCGCACACGCACACTGAAGAAGGACGTTCCGCACCCGCACACTGAAAATGACGTTGTGCGCGCGCACTGTTGTATAACGTCACTACACATCTTTCGACGGGTTTGATTAATCTCTATTAGGTCTGTAGGGATGAGCCAGAAGAAGTGGGACATGACGTCAATGGTCAAGGGACTGACCGGAAAAGGAAGCGTGAGACGGGAAATGCGGGGTGGGAACATGACAGGGTCGTTCTTTTTTGGCCGACCGAGGAATTGCAAACGGACGTGAGGGAATTCGCTCTCGGGTTGGTAAGATAGCAGCTGCTTATATTGGGTGACAGGACAGAGCAGGATCGCTGGAGTGACTACTACTACTAGACGGGGGCAGATGAGAGAGGAAGGTAGGTGAACCTCTTTTCATTTCCCACGTACGACAAGCTATTTTGGCAATTGTATACAGATGTCATTGTCCACTTGATATATGATGGCAGCGAAGATAAGGATCGATAGTGATGTCATCAGACCTTTCTATGGCGAAGGTGACGTAGTAGCTTGGATTCGAAAGGTCAAAGTTGTGGCCAAGATACAAGGCATCGAAGATGTAGCGAGCATCATGGCACTGTACTTGGAGGGGAGTGCGCTGGCATTGTACCTTGAAATGGATGAAGAAGAACAGCTGAGCGCAGCGAAGATCGAGCAGCGCTTAAGAGAGGTTTACACAGATGAAGAGTAAGCCGCTTTTGCTAAGCTGGGAACGATCAGATGGAGAGGGGAACAGGTCGACCAATACGCTGCGGAGGTACGGAGGCTGGTTGTGTTGTCTGCTCTTACCGGTGAGGGATTTGAGAAAGTAGCGCGACTGGCTTTTTGAACGGCTTTCCCGACGACGTGTCAGTGCGATTACAACAGTTGTCAGGCGGCAACAAAATGGCGATGAGCGAGCTCAGGGTTCAAGCCCGCGCGGAAGGCAGTGGTGATTGCGGCTGCAGAAGCCCGAGACCTGCTGTGAAACGACAGCGGTCATTCTCAGGACGGTGTTTTAAGTGCCAAGGGCCGCACATGGCGAGGGACTACACGGATCCCGGACCAGTTTGCTACCGGTGTAAAGAGATTGGGTATATCGCCCGAAATTATAGCAAGAGAAAAGGTCACAGGGAAGTTGTTGCCTCTCAAACTTACCCTCCGAATGAGTAGAGGCGTTGGTGAAGTCACTGCCTGTGGTTGAGGTCGTGGTTAGGGGAAACACGTTCAAGGCCCTCTTGGACACGGGCTGCACGACGACTCTCGCGATCCCGAGGGTGACAAAGAAACAGAAGGGGATGAGTAGCGTTCGGACAATCGACGGTAGCGTAATCGAATGCAAGGGTAGCAGCGATGTGGATATAGCGGTGCGAGGCACAACACTAAGGTTCCGGGCAATTGTGATCGACCACGTGGTAGATGGGATCGACGTGGTAATGGGGATGGACGCAATCGACCACCATGGAGGTGTCAGTATTGGAGGAGATATGGTTTCGTTTGTTGCTGTGGAGGCGTCGTGCGCCGTGAGTCAGGAATGTGAGCGGCAGCAGAGCCCTGCGAGGAGCTGCACTGCATACGCCATTGAAGAGAAGGATTTTCGGGCGGTTTTCGATGGACAGCGATGGACGATAGAGTGGCGCTGGAAAGGGGAACCCCCGACGCTGATGAGCAAGGTGAGTTGCTACCAGAATACTCTGAAAGTGCACGCCAGGGGCGAGTTTGAAGAAGAGGTAGAGAAGTGGATTAAGGAAGGTATCCTTATCCGGTAGAAAGATGAGGTGGTGATCGGAGTGCTACCTCTAATGGCAGTGGTGCAAGCCAACAATGGGCAAAGTTAGATCGGTACTGGACTTTCGGGAGATGAACGGCCATATATCGTGCCACAGAGATGGCGAGGCGACCGACGTCTGCGATGAGACGCTGCGAATACGGAGGCAGTCGACGAAGGCGGCGACGATCGCCGACCTGAAGTCGGAATATTTGCAGTTCCATATGAGAGAGAAACTATGGCAGTACCAACTGGCGCGATACAAGGGCCGGACGTATTGTCTGAGAAGGCTGGGTTTCGAGCTGAATTCTGCTCCGAAGATCATAGCGACCTTGCTCAAATCCATCATGGGAAAGGTGAATAGGACAATAAAGGCCACCAATTCCTACATAGATGACATCCTAGTGCACAAGACCGTAGTGCCTGCCACAGAGGTTGTGAGACATTTGAAGAAATTCGGGTTGATTGTAAAACCACAGGAGCCAATGGTTGGAGGAGCTGCACTGGGACTTAAGCTTCAGAGAGTATGAATAGGCGAGTTTGTGCTTCGTTGAGGGAACGAGATCCCGGAGTTGGGTACCAACGTCAGCATGAGAGAACTGTTCTCAATGTGCGGGAAGTTAGTAGGTCACTACCCGATCGCGGGGTGGCTGCGTACGGCATGCAATTACACCAAGAGAAGGGGAGAACTGGAGTGACAAAGTGAGAGAGGGGACGATGGCGATGATGTGAGAAATCCTGGAGAGGACGAGAGCGGAAGAGGGAACTGGCATATGCCCAAATCGGATAGCGGGACCGCATGGTGTGATGCTAGCAGCATTGCGATAGGCGTCTTGGAAATCGGAGGTACCGAAGTGGAGGATGCCACCTGGCTTCGAAAAGCAGACGACTACAACCACATCAATGTCGCTGAGTTGGACGTAGTGCTGAAGGGAGTGAATTTGGCCCTGAAATGTATATGTTGTGATTTTGTTTTTATATGCGTATGTATATATGCGTATATTTGAAAGTATGGATATGTATGTCTTACATGGAAAAAGGTTGAATGTATCGGTGATAAAACCGAAAAGCTTATGCTTTCCCCTTGCGGCATTTGTTTTTGCACCGGATTACAGACATCGATATATTAGTTTAACTGTCAGAAATCCTCTGAATTTGTGATAGACTTGGCAGAAACCTGTAAAGAACGACTCTATTTTTACCAACAACGACATAAAATATACCTAAATAAGGGCAGATAATTATGTGGTTGGGGACCAAGGATATATTGCTGAGGTTAGGGATATGAAAAGTGGGTTTAGTTTTCTATTATAATTTCCTTCTAAGATTCTTCAAAACACTATTAAACCACACACAATACTTGATTGGCTGTTTTATTGACTTTTTCGGTGATAAAAGGAGGAAAGGTAAAAATGATCAATGCAGTATTTGGACTCAGAACACAAAGGACCATAGCTAAATTCGGCAGGCAGTTTGTCCAGGGTTCTAACAAATCTATGTGGATCACTATAAAATTGAAGTTTGCTTAAAATTATTTTTGCAACATGAGAAGGTTTGAGTTTAAGCTAAACAAACTCCATGTTATTTTGAACATGTATATCCACTGACATTTCAGTTACTAGCCATGGTACTGCACTTGTAGCTATTGTCTACACCCACCTCCTTGTTCGCGTACATATGTTGCATTTTTAAAGGGTGGATATTAAAGATAACTTTCAAACAAACAAACACACACACACACACACACACACACACACACACACACTCAAACATATAATTGTAGGTATGTTTATGTGTGTATGTATGCATGAGTTTGCATGTCTATATATATGAATGTATTACATGATTCATACAAAACTTCTGGAAGATATTTTATAAATGTTTTATATATTTTTTTACAGTTCTATATATGGCTCGTGACTGCAAATTATATTTCCGTTCTTTTTAGATTTTTGAATCCCTAACTTGCGAGATTAGTGTCGAGATAGTCAGTGAAATAACCAAATATTTCAATAAACACAGGTATTATCTAAAGTAAGAATACAGTGTAGGTACTAGGTTTACAGACAACTTATTGGTGCTCTATAAATGTCTTCTGTATTAACACATTGATGACAAGAGAGGTGTTGACTTCCACATCAGAGTATGGCCTCAGACAACAAAATGAGAACGGCCGTTTTCACCTTTGGCAGTCTTAAGTCTTAGTTCTCACGAATATTTATTCGATTCACTGCCTCAATATATTGACCACTGTTATACTTTCTTTCTCATTCTGTTTTAAATTATTTTGGCTAGCATATCATACTTTACGCTCTTGCTTCATACAATGCATGTGACATGCAGAGCATGGTGCATGCTTCAAAGAACTAAAATTGCTCTCATCATCAGTGGCAAAAAACCACAGAAGAAACCAACCAGAGATGTTATTACCTTGTGCGTTTAGGACAGTAGATCTGTTTGAAGAAGAAGCCTCTTGTGGACGATGAAAAGTGAAACGGCTATTGGAAGGCGGTTGTAGATTGACCAGGGTGCTAAAAATCATTCCAGTTACGAAGTCAGATATTATCATGTGGTGTGAGGGAAAGAAAGTAGTAAATCTAGACGATAACATGGACGCCGCTCGGACTCGAAAGATCAACCGATATAAAAACCTCCTCGAAGAATGTGAAAAAGGTAAACTGGGAAGCAGAGCATTTTCCAATCAAAGTTCGATATAGAGGATTCATTAGGCACAGTGTGAGACGACTGTTGTTGTCGCTAGGCCTAAGTCATCGTGAAGCAAATATTACCATGAGTGATATCTAGACTACAGTGGAGAAGGCAAGCCGCTCGATTTAGTTAAAAAGAGACGACGAGTAATGACTAAAATATTGAACGAGACTTAACAAGTAGTTGGTCAAGCAAGCGAAGTCTGATATTAGTGGGGGAGGGGCAGTGCACAGTAATGCTGTCGAGAGGAAGGCCTCAAAAATAACCCCATAAACTTGCTAGCATCCGGTATGCGGAGCTTTCTACTGGTAACACTTGCATCTGCAAGTTCTTTTCAAAACATCAATAACATTTAAACTCTCACATTTGTTGTAATACTATTTCAATTACATTAATTACTATAACATCCAAACTCTCTCTAAAAAAAAAATAAAGCTCGTTCGTTTGCAGTTAGCTAATCAGTTCAAGTACTAGCGATCATCACACATCTACCAGCCACACATGTATAACTGTGTGTTTCTGTGCTTGTCCGAGTTTGTGGAGGCGTGTGTGCTTGTAAGCATACACATAACTGGTGTATTTAGTTATGTTAGAGTTAACATATTGATGCAAAGCAAAAGACCTAATTAGAAATATTAATGCAGTGAGAAGATTAATTCAAAGACTAATGTAGTTTTAATCATTTCAGTAAATGTACACGTTTTGATCATGTTAGACATCCTCATCGAAGCCTAACTTTACTATTCCTGCCAAAGTAGTATTAGGGAAGTCACTAAGTAAGTGAAAAATATTTAAATATCAGAAAATTAGAGTGGAAAGTCTTGCCATTAAAGCAATTTGCGTGGGACAGAAATCCACCAAAATAACCCGTCCTCAATACAATGTAAATATAGGTGAATCTCCGTTGGTGACCCAACGATACAATGGGATATGGGCTTCACCACAGGTGATACTATAAACAACTTGAATTTATACTCACACGCACGCACGCACGCACGCACACGCGCGCACACACACACACCAGTTTAACATCTGGTGACCAGTTGAAGAATTTCAAAGATCCCTAACCTTATTAATAAAAATAGAGTCAAGTGTAAAGCTGTGTCTATTTTTTGTCGCCAAAAACACCGTTAATGTCGCTAAAATACCATTGATGTCATTAAAAACACCAGTAATGTCGCTAAACTCACTATTGATGTTTTTGAAAAACTAAAAATAGTTTACCCCCTATCCCTGAAGATAACAAGAGAGCTGGCTTGTTTTTCCGATGACTAACGCAAACCTGTGCGGCGGGTGGGGTTACTTTTAAGACATGGTTAATTTATCAAAATGCTATAATGCCTTCTTCCTCTGATGCCCTTGTGGTAAATAAATCATCGTCGGTTAGCTGGCTGTATTGTTAGAACGTCGCAAAAATCTCGCGTGGTATTTGTTCCGGCTCTTTACATTCTAAGTTCAAATTTCACCGAAGTCACATTTGTCGTTCGCCCCATCCAGAATCAATAACATAAAGTACCATTCAAGTTCTGGGGTCGACACAATCGACTATTCCGTCCCCTAAAATTTCTAGCCTTTTTGAAACCATCATTAAAATGGCCGCGTGCTCGCAGAATCATTAGCGTGTTGGACAAAATGCTAAGCAGTATTTCGCCCACTCGGAACGTTCTGAGTTAAAATTCCGCCGAAGTCAACTCTGTTTTTCATCCTTTCGGGGTTGATAAAATAAGTACCAGTTACGTACAAGGGTTGATGTGATCGACCAGCCCCCTCCCAACAAATTTCCTGGCCTTGTACCTTGTAGAAAGAATTATTAACTTTAATTCGTAAAATAAGTAGAAATAGTAGGGTGCCTTCTACGAAATAAATACCAGTAATAAACTGAGGTACAATGCACTCAATCCTTCCCTGACAAAAATTAAAATGTGCATATATATGAAAAGTCTACAATAATTATTCAGTGTTTTACCAATGTAAAATATTCAATTACATGTTCTTTTATCCAAAATGTTTTATTAAAGTCAAACTAATTAGAAAACGCAGTGTATACCATTAAGAGTGTAATCTTAAATGCAGTTGCCCTACAACATCAGTAGGCTGTCGTTTATTGTCTACGTAACGATTTAGTTCTAATGAGACATCCCTCAGATATATTGTTTACTCATTCTTTTTATATCGTCACCTAGTGTTCATTCTCGAAAGCTTCATTTCTCGCATCGTACTAAGATCTGATAGTGGAAGGCTATATTTTGCTAATGAGCTCTGATAATAACGAAATATTTTCGGAATAGTCACTGCACTGATAACAATCTCACTGAATCTTCACAGTATCACAAAGTTAATTTTAATTAATGAATATATTTTTGATCAAAATTATTCCTTTCTATAACAATTGTCGTCATAACTAAGGGTGAGAGCTTTTCGGAAGCAATGTATTTGTAATTCAAAGGACCAGTTTTACCATACGTTGTGTCGTATGTCTGGGTTATTCAGTTACATGCTAAGACAAAAAGGTTACTCTTTTTACTCTTTTACTTGTTTCAGTCGTTTGACTGCGTCCATGCTGGAGCACCGCCTTTAGTCGAACAAATCGACCCCGGGACTTATTCTTTGTAAGCCCAGTACTTATTCTATCGCTCTCTTTTGCCGAACTGCTATATAACGGCGACGTAAACACACCAGCATCGGTTGTCAAGCAATGCTAGGGGGACAGACACAGACACACAAACATACACACACACACACACACCACACACACACACATATATATATATATTAGTAATTTGTGGTAAATCAGTTTACCTTTGCCCATATAATACAGTAAATGAATTGATTGTATCACAATCCTTAACATTTATGTATTAACTTTGTTGGGTACTTCACTAGCAGTATATTGGATATATGTTATCCCATGGAGGGTTGCATTTACAACCCCTATCTCAATTTGTATATGTATATATATATATAATATATATATATATATATATATATATATATATATATATATATATATATATATATATATATATATACGACCGGCTTCTATCAGTTTCCGACTACCAAATCCACTCACAAGGCTTTGGTCGGCCCGAGACTATTGTAGAAGACACTTGCCCTAGATGCCACGCAGTGGGACTGAACCCAGAACCATGTGGTTGGTAAGCAAGCTACTTACCACACAGCCACTCCTGCGCATATTGTTGTTCAGTTTTTTCGAACAACTGGTCTACAATATCATCGAAATAGACTGACGTACTTTTACGCTGTGCGCGTGTGTCTGTGTGTCTATACGCATACTCACTCACAGACATTCATATATGCATACATGTGTGTGTATGTATGTGTGTGTGTGTGTGTGTGTGTGTGACTGCACATACATATATAGCTACTAATGTGTCGGCAACTCTTTAGGCTTGTTGTGTCTGCACAGATGCAATATTTACTACTCATGTATCAGTGTTGCGCTGCACACAAAAGGCGTTCCAAATTATACTCCTTAGAAAATACCTTTTAAAGTAATGCTAAAAAATTAAATCTGAGCTGAATATTGTAATGAATATGGAGTGACACACATTTTATCAGATGACGCAACTAGCATACATAAAAATATACATATATATACATATATATAAATAGATGTGTGTATTTTTTCCTTGTTAAGAATTAACACGGAAAAAATATATAAATAGTTACCAGGGTAGCAAAAATTCACACAAGTAGAAAGGTTGTAACTCCTTGTTTTCAAAGGTAGAAACTTCGGGTTTACGTGAAATATTTTGTATAATATATATAAATAAATAAATGAAGTTATATACTTGGCATTTATTTAGATTTTCTTTCCTTTATCCCTCTTCTTTCTATGGGCAACATTTGACGTTATATCCTATAACGTTTTTTGAAACAAGCTTAATAGCGTTCAGTTAATCTCTATACATATCCATCATTTTCTGTTAAAATTTCTTATTGACAAGTTCCATTTCTTCATTTCCCTGAACAGAAGATTACATTGTTTCACACCATTTTTATTCCTTTGGAATAATACTAGTGATATCTTCGAAACATGTGTCGGAAGTAAAACACTTTGAATAACACTTGCGTTTAACTCCATTTACTTATGGAGTTATGTACATATATGTACTTACACAGAATAACACACATATACATTTATATACACGTGCATCTCTGTCTCCTTGTCTGTCTGTCTATCTATCTCTCCAAAAAGGTTTCAAGACGTAATGAAAACTTTAGGAAAATAAAAATAAGGAATAAGTGGAAATTTAATCGGTGAGTGTGTTAAATTATGAGACAGAAAAAGAAAACGACTCTCTCCAGATACCAAACAGAATATGCTTCAACACACGAACTCACATAAAGAATCTTGCAAACCAAATCCCAAAACGAAATATATTTATATATATATTTATAAATAAATAAATATATATATCATTATATATGCATTTATAAATATATATTTATATATACATTTATAAATATGTATCTATATATACATTATAAATATATATCTATATATACAGTTATAAATATATATCTATATATATTTATAAATATATATTTATATATACGTTTATAAATATATATTTATATATCTATTATGAATATACCTTTATATATATATATATATATTTATATATGTATTTATAAATATATACTTATATATGTATTTATAAATATATATTTATATATATATATCTTTGTATCTTTATATATATATATATATATATATATATATAATATATATATATATATGTGTGTGTGTGTGTGTGTGGTGTGTGTGTGTGTGTATATATGGGTGAAAAGGAACACACGAGTTGATATATATGAAAAAACAAGTCAAAATAGAAAATGCTAAAATAATTTTATAAAGAACATTCCAGTACCGGTTTCGGTCATTTTGAGACCTTTTCAACTGTAACGATTAAATAATTAAATTTAGAAAAATTAAAAGAAAAGTTTTTTCAAAGGAATATTTGTATAGTGTTCAAATATAAGTGGCATTCTGCCTTTCTCTGTCTCCCTTGTTTGCACTTGTGTGTTCGAGGCCGTTGTGAATTCTTGGTAGGGTAGAAGAAGAAGAAGGTTGATGAGGAGAGGGGGTGGAAAAATTTGGGAGTGCCTTGATGGTCGTATTTTGAATGGTCAGTGGCGGCTAGCAGTTGCAGTTCAATTCAGGAGAATATTTCTATTGAAAGGTTTGTTTATGGAATTTGCATAGGTGTTATACTAAAAAGCATTAGTGATAAAGTTAAGAGGTAGAAGGTGGAGAAGAAGAAGAAGAAGAAGAAGAAGATGAAGAAGAAGAAGAAGAAGAAGATGACGATGTTGATGATGATGATGATGATGATGATGATGATGAAGGAGAAGGAGAAGAAGAAGATGATGATGATGGTGATGATGATGACGACGATGATGATGATAACGATGATGATGAAGAAGAAGAAAAAAGAGAAGGGAAAATATGAATGGGTGAAAGTAGTGAGGTGTTGTATGACTTGAAGTTGGCACGTTATGGATTATAGCTGTGATTGGGGCTGATTTGTAATGGATTCTTTGGAATGTAATATTTGTGTGTGTATTTCTTTTATTCTAAAGTTGAGGTATATTAATCGTTTGTCGTAGACCCGTTAAGAAGTGGCCTGTATTTTGTAATAAAGAGAGTTTCTTTACTTATTCGTTGTCTCGAGGTTGTATCGTCCCTAAATTGGTAGAGGGGGAAAATCCTGAAGCCTGGTGTTTTGTTGTTGGCGCAAGTATCTATGTGTTGGCTGAAAGCTATTTTTCTGTTTTGGGGAATTTTTATCTGGGATCTGTGCAGGGCCATTCTTTTACGCAAACTATCTTTTGTTTGGCCTATGTACTGCTCTTGACACCCGGAGCAGGTTAGTGAGTATATTAGGTTCTCCGAAGCACATGTGAAATTGCTTTTCACTGTAAACCGTTGTCCCTGTTTGAAGGAGAACTCTGATCCCTCAATTAGATAATCGCATATCCCGCAATTGGGTCTTCCACATTTTTTTACTGTCGGCTTCTGTGTTGAAGAGTGTATTCGGGCTTGTGTTAGGAGACTTTTCATAGATTTAGGCTGTCTCTTGCTTTTTATGATCGTGTGTGTTTGGAGGATTGTGTTCATTCTGTGGTCTTTTTTTAGGAGGGGTATGTTGTGGAGGATGGTGCCGAAGGCTTCATTATCGAGAGGGTTGTGTATGGTAAGGCTTTTGGTCGTAAGTTTTTCTTTGATTTGGGATGTCTCAGTTCCTTGATGTTAAGTTGAAGGGCACGTTGAATGCACATGTCAATAAGTGAAGGTGGGTAGTTCCTGGTGATAAGGGTATCTTTTAGTTCTTGTAGTCGTGTGTCTCTGGTGTTTGCATTAGAGACTATAGTGCATATCCTTTTTGCTAGATTGAAGGGGATATTCATCCTGGTGTGTCTGGGGTAGCATGAATTGAATGGAAGATATTGCTTAGAATCTGTAGGCTTATAATATATGTCTGTTTCTATTACATTATTAGCTTTCTTAATGAGGATATCGAGGAAGGGGAGTTGTTGCTGGCTATATTCCATCGTGAATTGGATGTTTACGTCCAGTCCGTTTAAAATTTCTTGGAATTCTATGAGTTTTTCTATATTTTTATGCCAAAGAATGAAACAGTCATCTAGATATCTCTTCCAGTTGTTTTCTATGTAGATGGAGAAAGGGCTGCCATATCTTTCTAGAACCTTACGATACAGACTGATCTCTAGATATCCTATGACTAGGTTGGCAAAGGAGGGGGCCATTCGTGTACCCATCGCAGTCCCCGATTTTTGTCGGTAGAAGTTGTCTTTGAAGGCGAAGAAGTTATTTTCCAGGATGAATTTAACCCCTTCTATCACGAATTCTTTTTTGATGCGATGTGGTAGTTCGTTGGCGTGATTCTCTAGCCAGAATTGGATTGCCTCTAGTCCTAGGTTGTGGGGGATATTGGAATAGAGGTTGACTACATCGAAGGATACCAGTATGGTGTTTTTGTTTATAGTATTCGGTAGGTGATTGAGCATATCCAAGTCGTCCCTTATATAGCTTTTGACATGTTTGAGGAGTGGTTTTAACAGGGTGTCTAAAAAGTTACTGAGGCGGTGGGTTTCGCATGCGGGACCTGCTATTATGGGTCTCAATTTGAGGTCTTTAGGATTAGGGACTTTAATTATTTTGTCTGTAGCTATCTTGCATGCGTTGCTTATTTTCTCACTTTTGTGTATCTTAGGTATACCGTAGAATTGGCTGGTTTTACTTGTGAAATTGGTCATATAATCATATTCTTTGTCGGTGAGCCCTTCTTTGTATGAGTTTAACATGGATTTTAGTTCCCTCATTATTTTTTGTTGACTGTAGTTTTGTGCCTTTTCATAGTATGTTGTGTCAAGCATACATAGGCCAAACAAAAAATAGTTTGGGTAAAAGAATGGCCCTGCACAGATCCCAGATAAAAATTCCCCAAAACAGAAAAATAGCTTTCAGCCAACACATAGATACTTGCGCCAACAGCAAAACACCAGGCTTCAGGATTTTCCCCCTCTACCAATTTAGGGACGATACAACCTCGAGACAACGAATAAGTAAAGAAACTCTCTTTATTACAAAATACAGGCCACTTCTTAACGGGTCTACGACAAACGATTAATATACCTCAACTTTAGAATAAAAGAAATACACACACAAATATTACATTCCAAAGAATCCATTACAAATCAGCCCCAATCACAGCTATAATCCATAACGTGCCAACTTCAAGTCATACAACACCTCACTACTTTCACCCATTCATATTTTCCCTTCTCTTTTTTCTTCTTCTTCATCATCATCGTTATCATCATCATCGTCGTCATCATCATCACCATCATCATCATCTTCTTCTTCTCCTTCTCCTTCATCATCATCATCATCATCATCATCATCATCAACATCGTCATCTTCTTCTTCTTCTTCTTCTTCTTCTTCTTCTTCATCTTCTTCTTCTTCTTCTTCTTCTTCTTCTTCTCCACCTTCTACCTCTTAACTTTATCACTAATGCTTTTTAGTATAACACCTACGCAAATTCCATAAACAAACCTTTCAATAGAAATATTCTCCTGAATTGAACTGCAACTGCTAGCCGCCACTGACCATTCAAAATACGACCATCAAGGCACTCCCAAATTTTTCCACCCCCTCTCCTCATCAACCTTCTTCTTCTTCTACCCTACCAAGAATTCACAATGGCCTCGAACACAGAAGTGCAAACAAGGGAGACAGAGAAAGGCAGAATGCCACTTATATTTGAACACTATACAAATATTCCTTTAAAAAAACTTTTCTTTTCATTTTTCTAAATTTAATTATTTAATCGTTACAGTTGAAAAGGTCTCAAAATGACGGAACCGGTACTGAAATGTTCTTTATAAAATTATTTTAGCATTTTCTATTTTGACTTGTTTTTTCATATATATATATATCCTTCATCGAAGACCGGTGCTTACCATGCGTTGACGAGAGGCAATTACCTTGAAACTATAGTCCGTATGTAGTACTCGGGTCTTCGAGGGAGGATGACCTCCCTTTGCAAGTAACACAAGGACACTGAGATAGTGTCTAAAGTCCTTCTGGTGACGTTGATCGCCTGGGGCTAAAAGCATCAGCAACATCCCCCCCAGTGGCTAGCCACATTCAGATGGTTGATACCCCTTACGTTGTCGAGCGGTTACTGTTTATATCTCGTTCAGAGATTTATTATTGTTTTCAGACAGTTTTTCTACATCAGTGACAGTGGTTACTGTGAAAAACATTATATATTACTTGCGAGAGGACTCCTTCATCGAAGACCGGAGCTTACCATGCGTTGACGAGAGGCAATTACCTTGAAACTATAGTCCGTATGTAGTACTCGGGTCTTCGAGGGAGGATGACCTCCCTTTGCAAGTAACACAAGGACACTGAGATAGTGTCTAAAGTCCTTCTGGTGACGTTGATCGCCTGGGGCTAAAAGCATCAGTAACATCCCCCCCAGTGGCTAGCCACATTCAGATGGCTGATACCCCTTACGTTATATATATATATATATATATATATATATATATATATATATATATATATATATATATATCTTTATATATTTATATATCACCATGACCGACCAGGCTAGCAGATGTTGCTACACATCGCTGGTCACAGTGTGCTTCGCATTGTGTTAAGCGAGCAGGCCAACAGAAGAAAGAGTGAGAGAAAGCTGTGGCGAAAGAGTACAGCAGGGATCGCCACCACCCCTGCCGGAGCCTTGTGGAGCCTTAGGCGTTTTCGCTCAATAAACACTCACAACGCCTGGTCTGGGAATCGAAACCGCGAGTCCGCTGCCCTAATCACTGGGCCATTGCGCCTCCATATTTATATATATTTATATATTTATTCCAAAAGGATGGCTCCCTTACAGATAGTCCAACCAGCAAAGTCATGGAACGGATAGTGAGAGGGAAACTAATCGCATTCCTTGAAGAAAATAACTTGCTGAGTGATACCCAGCATGGATTTCGACCAGGTAGGAGCTGCCTGACCCAGCTCTTACAACAATAAGAGTGGGTGTTGAAGCAGTAACTCAACAAATCAAATATACCTTGAGTTTGCTAAAATTTTTTCATAAGGTGGATCATGGTATGATATGCCATAACTGGAAAACTTGGGGAGTGGCTACATGACTTTTTGAAAGATAGAAATCAGGCAGTTGTGGCTAATGGAGTCACTTCTATGAAAACACAAACATATATATATCTTTATGCATTTATGTATATGTATATTTACATATATATATATATATATATATATTTACATATATATATGTATGTATATTTACATATATATATATATATGTATATTTACATATATATATATATATATATATTTACATATATATTATATATAATATATATATATATATATATATATATATATATGTATATTTACATATATATATATATCTATATATGTATATATATATATATATATATATATATATATATATTTACATATATATATATATGTATATTTACATATATATATATGTATATTTACACACACACACATATATATAATATATATATATATATAATATATATATATATATAATATATAATATATATATTTACATATATACATATATATATATATATGTATATTTACATATATATATATATATGTCTGCAAAAAAACACAGAGTCATTGGTTCTACTGTTGGCCTCTGACTGATGAAAATGGTACTCTTCAAGACAATGCCAAAACCATGGGAGAGATATTGCAGAAACAATATTGCTCTGTTTTCAGCAATCCTGATATGACTGATCTGGGCTGTATCAGTGATGTTACTCCCCAATACACTTTATCGGACATAACCTTTGGCGCTCCTGATGTCTTAGCAGCAATAAAGGAAATGAAGCATAATTCAGCAGTAGGTCCCGATAGGTTCCCTGCTTGTGTCTTGAAGATGTGTCAAAACCAACTTGCACCCCCTCTAGCCAATCTGTGGCGGAACTCACTGGATGCTGGATATATACCAGAAGATCTTCTATCCTAGTCTGTTGTCCCAGTTTTCAAAAAAGGAAACAAATCGCTTGCCGTGAATTACCGTCCAATCTCACTCACCTCTCATAAGGTATTTGAGAGAGTGCTGAGATCGCGTATGACTCACTTCCTT
>NC_043022.1:11082605-11110105 GCF_006345805.1 Octopus sinensis
GGTCAAGCAAACACAGGTTTTCACATTAGCTCGTGGCACAGATTCACGGTCTTTCAGTATTATGATATCCTAGATAAGCACGCACACACACGCGCGCACGCACACACACACACACACCACACACACACACACACACACACACACACACACACACACACACACACACACACACACACAACAAAAGATGACATAGTGGAGGCTGAACAGTTCGGTTCATTTCAAATGCGTTGCAAGACTTATTAACATAGCTTATCTTTAACTTCCTTATCTTTCGAAAAACTCACAGACAGGGTGCAAACTTCAAAGTCATAGGTTAAAAGATTGAGTCATTGGCTCAGTGGGGATAGAATTATATTGACAGAGTGAGGACCTACAAACGTCACCAGTTGACACATACCAGATGTCATTAGAAAAAGAGGAAATGAATAATGATTACACATATTTATATAAGCTATACCTACTGATGCGCATGTGTGTGTGTGTGTATATATATATATGTATATATATGTATATATATGTATATATATGAGAGAGAGAGAGAGAAAGAGAGACGGGTGTTGCGACCACAGACACACACAAGGATATGTGGGTGTAAACGTCTTTCCTCTTCCTCCTAATAACAAAAGCGCACATTTATACGCCTACTTAAGTATATACACACATACATACATACATACATACATGCATATATATATATATATATATATATATATATATATATTTCTTTATTGCCCACAAGGGGCTAAACATAGAGAGGACAAACAAGGACAGACAAAGGGATTAAGTCGATTACATCGACCCCAGTGCGAAACTGGTACTTTTATTTATCGACCCCGAAAGAATGAAAGGCAAAGTCGACCTCATATATATATGACTAGGGCCGAGTCGAAAATTCAAAGTCACAGTCACCGTTTTCGTAGGAAAAGTTAAATATTGTATTAAACTAAAAGATGGTAATACTTCAGTTTAACATTGATCTTTATATATAATTGAACATAGAAGCAAACATAAACCTCTGTATTTCAATACGGGCGAAATTTTACTCGCAAGCATAGACTCCCTAATTCAGTGCTACACAGCTGCTCCATTTGCTAAAAATAATATCCAGAATGTGCCGCAAATCATAAAGTACAGCCTTTTAAACTTTAAAAATCCGGCACACTTGAATAATATGGTACAAGACAACAAATGATTGGATTGCCAGTTTGCAGAAATTTTGATCGCCTGCTCAGTCAGGGCTTACGTTGGGACCAACCAATAATAATAAGAAAACAAAAACAAATTAATAGAAAATGTCTACAATGCTTGAATTTAGTTTCGTCGTCGGTACACAAGAACGAAAGGGTTGAGTGAGTATGTGTGAGTGTTGAAAAGAAAGGGGGACATTAAAAAAAGAAAGAGAGACAGAAGCGAGAGAGAGAGAGATAGAGAGAGAGAGAGAGAGAGAGAGAGAAATGAGTTAAGCTTCACACATAGACAGACAGACAGACACGCACACACACGTGTGTGAGTCATTCGCAACATCCGTCCTTTCACCATGTTTAGGCATCAGATCTGCTTACACAACCAATCTCTTCAGTTGAGGTTGATGTACTGCTGATGCTGCTACTGCTTCTGTGGGTGATGCTCATCCCACATCCGCCCTGATTCCTGCTTCTAAATTTCTAAACACACGCACACGTAAAAACATGCGTACGTTTATGTCTATGTGTGTGTGCGTGTGAGTCTATAAGTTTGTGTGTGTGTGTGTATTATATATATACATGTGTGTGTGCGCGCGCACACACAAACACACACACACATACATACATTTATTTAACACACACATATGTGAGTACACAAAATATACATATATATAAAATGCACCATTTTATATACACATACACCTATATACATACGCACGTACATATTGTATAAATATAATATGTATATGACATATATTTAATTATATGTGCATATGCATATATGCACACACACACATACACACACATACACACATAAGCACAAACACATATGTAGACCCTTGCATGGCTGAGTAAAGTTCGCTTTGCAACTACGTATTCTCGGGTTCAGTCCCGCTGCGCGGCACCTTGGGGGATGTCTACTGCCAAGGGCAGACCGGTGCCTTACGAAGTAGTTTGTTAAATATGAAAACTGCGCGGAAATTTGTTGCACATGCTATGTGTGCATACATGTAAGTATGCGATTGTTTTTCGCAACCAGTATTGGTTTGTTAGGTTTGAGGCGAGTAGCAGTTCATAGAGATGGGATTCATTGAATTGAAGCTGATTAAAAGTTGGTTGCAGAATCGACTGGATCAGGGCAATGAACCAGCATGGATGTGTAGTTAAGAAGCTCGCTTTGCAACCACGTGGTGTTTTATGTGTGTATGTACATGTATACACACACGCGTGCGTGCGCGCGCGCGGCCATGTGGTAAGAAGTTTGCTTCCCAACCACGTGGTTCCAGGTGCAGGCCCACTGCGTCACGCCTTGAACAGTATCTTTCACTGTACCTTCGGGCCGACCAATGCCTCGTGAGTGGATTTGATAGACTTTCTTGGAGTTATATATATATATATATGTATGTATGTATGTATGTATGTATGTATGTATGTATGTATGTATGTATGTATGTGTGCGTGTATATGTGTGTGTTTGTGCGAGCGCGTCTCTCTTTGTGCCAGTATTTACGTCCCCGTAATTCGTGAACATATACCGATAGAATAAATAACCAGGCTTAAAATAAGTAAGGGAAAGTTTACGAAAAAAACAAAAGACGAAGACAGGTGGTGTACAAAACAAACAGATGTATTAGTATAACGCTCAGGAATAGAAAAAGTCTTTTACGTTTCGAGCCTACGCTCTTTTACAGAAAGGGACACAGAAAAAACAAGGAGAGAAACAAGGAGAGAAAAAAATGTGTGTAGTGGCTCCTGGAATTGATTCGTTCGACTAAAAGTGTTCACCGTGGTGTCCCAGTATGGCCCCAGTCTAATGACTGAAACAAGACAAAAGAATTATATACACTCAACGGACTACCGTCGCATATGTGTATACATCTTACCTACCTACCTACCTACCTACCTACCTACCTACCTACCTACCTACCTATCTATCTATCTATCTATCTATCTATCTATCTATCTATCTATCTATCTATCTATCTATCTATCTATCTATCTATCTATCTATCTATCTATCTATCTATCTGAGTGTGTGTGTTTGTGAATAGAACAAATAAGTGAGGTGAGAGAATAAATATTTATTCTATTCGTTTACAGCTGTTTCATAATCTTGTTAGTTATATAATACATATTACATCAACATTTTCACATATATAAAGTGTGCGTGTATTCACGTGTGTGTACACCCATATGCATATAGGGTGTTGAGAAGTAAACTAACAGACAACTTCAAACGATTCATGGTAAGCAAAACAACTCATCTACGAAGAGTAATCTGACCCAATATATATCCACAAACCTTAGATTTACTCAGCAGGTTACCATTTATGGTGCGTGCGTGCGTGTGTGTGTGTGTTTGTGTGTGTGTGTGTGTGTGCGTGTGTATGTGTTTGTGTGTGCGTGTGTGTGAGAGTGTGTGTGTGTAAGTGCGTGCGTTTGAATGTATTTGTGCCCACTCACCGCTTGGCAATCGGTGTTGGTTTGTTTACATCCCTGTAATCTAGTGGTTTGGCAAAGAAGACCGACAGATTAAGTACCAGGCTTTAGAAATTAGTGTTGGTGTCCATTTATTCGACTAAAACTTTACAGGGCCGTGCCCCAGCGATTGAAACCAGTAGTAGATAAAACGCATACATAAATATCTCTTAGCTGTTTCAGTCATTAAACTACGACCGTGCTGGGGCAGCGACTTGAAAGATTTAACCGATAAGTTACTGGGACATAAACTAGCTAACTCCAGTTGACAAGCGGTGGTGAAGGACAACCACAAGTGTATGTATATATATATATATATATATATATATAGAAATTCGGGGTGAGTATATATATATATATATATATATATATATATATATATATAATATATATATATATATATATATATATATACACACACGACGGTTTCCATCTGCAAAATTCAATCGCAAGAATTTGGACGTCCCGAAGCTATAGTAGAAGACACATAACCAAGGTAATATACAGTAAGACAGAACCCAAAAACCATGCGGTGCGGAAGCTATCATCTTACCACACAGCCGCGCCTATACCTAAAACGTAAAAGATAATATATATATATATATATATATATATATATAAAACGATAAAAGACACGTATATAAACATAGACAATTATACAAAATCATATATGTAAATGTATGTGTATATTTAAATAAAGGTACACACACACACACACACACACACATACATATATATATATATATATATATATATATATATATATATATATATATATAAATGAGTGTGTGTGTGTGTGTATGCCTGTGTATATACACACAGAGACGTGTAACCTCAAGTATTATTCTATTGGTCGTTTCTCTTTCAACTTCAAGTAGAACTAACCTATCTTCATCCACTTACATTTCTTTCTTTCTTGCTCTAATTTGTTTCATCTCTATCTTCTTCCTCCCTCCTTTATCCATTTCCTTCTTTTTTCTTATTTCCCTTTTTCTTTAGCTTCTTGATTTCTACTTCTTAATTGTTTCCTTTCTGTTCTTGTTCGTCTACCCGTCTAAATCAACAATCCACACGTACATACTTTCTCTTACCCATCCCTTTCAATGTTTCCCCTCCCCCTGAAACACACACAGACACAGACAGACACACACCCATACACCCACACACACAACCTCTTATCCTCATGTCCTTTCTGAAAATACCATTATTGTAAGGGAAACAAGTAATGAACGAGAAAATACTGTAACATAACTTGCATCCACTGCAATTTATAGATTCAGAAACAAAAGGAGATAGTTATAGTTGGAATGTCTTTCATCAAGCTGTTTCTTGATCCAGATGTTTCTTGAAAACATCTACTCTCACTTCATGGAGATCCCTCAGGTGTTTTGGTAAGGAGTTAAATAGCTGTAGGCCCTTGAATCCCAAGCTATTGCAGTATATCGTCTTCGCCTTAGCTAGGACTTTCGGAACAGTGCAGTGACGTCCATTTCGAGGTCTGGTATAGCTCTCAATTTCAAAGTTTGGTGCCAGCCACTCCAGTATATTCCATACATATATCATTGCATACCTCTCCCGTCTTGTTCCAGGGAGTAGAGTCGTAGCTCTTCCTGTGCAGATGTGGAACCTACTTAATGATTACTTTCAAGGTTCCACCAATTTGGACGCTCGACCGGAGAACGTTTCGTTGCGAACTGGATCGTTGGCGATGCGATACGAATACCACATATTATCATTCAGGGAAAGTCACCATGAAAGGCAGAGGTTTGGTAACGGCGCCACCGAAAACTTTCGTACGACACTCTACGGGAAGAACTCATTAAATGCGTCTTCATTTTACAGCAGAAACGACTTAATCAAATCCTAGTAACAGAACTCGGTGATAAAAAGAAAACCATCGTAGCTCCTGCGACAAATGAAACAACTCCTGAGAGACAAAACACTTCAGGACAAAATATTTAAATGAATATTCCTGAAGCGACCCTGTCATTCTTGCATGTACCAATGAGTTTATATATATATATATATATATATAACGGGAAGCTTTATGAAAATAGACAAAAGACGAAGGCAGGTTTACGGAAATAAACAAAAGACGAAGGCAGGTGGAATACAAACAAACAATTGTATTAGTATGGCGCTCAGGAAATATAAATAAAACAAGTCTTTAACGTTTCGAGCCTACGCTCTTCAACACAAAGATACACAGAGAAGAAACACAGAAAGAAGGAGAGAAAAAAATGCGAATATATATATATATATATATATATATATATATATATATATATATAATATACACACACACACACACACACTCTTCTTCTCTTTATTTACTCTTTTACTTATTTCAGTCATTTGACTGCGGCCATGCTGGAGCACTGCTTTTAGTCGAAGAAATCGACCTCAGGACATTCTTTGTAAGCCTAGTACTTATTCTATCGGTGTCTTTTGCCGAACTGCTAAGGGACGGGGACATAAATACACCACCATCAGTTGTCAAGCGGTGTTGGGGGACAAACACAAACACCCACACACACACACACACATATATATATATATATACACACGCTTATATACGACGAGCTTCTTTCAGTTTCTGTCTACTAAATCCACTCACAAGGCTTTGGTAGGCCCGAACCTATCTATAGTAGAAGACACTTACCCACGGTGCCGAGCAGTGGGACTGAACCCGGTACCATGTGGTTGGTAAGCAAGCTACTTACTACACACCCACTCCTGCGCCTATATATATATATATAGCTTGCTTACCAACCACATGGTACCGGGTTCAGTCCCACTGCTCGGCACCGTGGGTAAGTGTCTTCTACTATAGATAGGTTCGGGCCTACCAAAGCCTTGTGAGTGGATTTGGTAGACAGAAACTGAAAGAAGCTCGTCGTATATAAGCGTGTATATATATATATGTGTGTGTGTGTGTGTGTGTGTGTGTGTGTGTGTGTTTGTCCCCCAACACCGCTTGACAACTGATGGTGGTGTATTTATGTCCCCGTCCCTTAGCAGTTCGGCAAAAGACACCGATAGAATAAGTATATATATATATTTTTTTTCCTAGTTTCAGCTCAGAGCACTAAAATAGACAACGGAGATAATACAAATATTATTAAAAATATCCAACAATTTGTTCCTCCGTACTGAAATTTTCTTCATAATAATTTATTAACAGTCAAGTAACAAGAATAATTTAACATTTGAGAATTATCATTATGTCATATTCTTCATGCTCCGAATACAACTTCCGGGAGCTTTCTCATTAATACATCTTCGTTAATGGAAAAAAATGGACGCGTTAGCTTACAGATTGCAATGATAATATACGATGCTGTTGGTGATGTTTTTGCTTAATTCTGGACAGTCGAATTAGAATAGATCTATGGTCAAAGGCGTTGCAGCTACAATCATCCGTTTTTCTAATTTTTTTTTTATAATTGATTACCTTTTTAAGACTGTGAGACAGTAATTTGATGGAGATTTGGTTGATATTTGTAATAGGTTGAGCGACCGCATAAAAGCCTTTCTGTGGCTCATTTGATATCGGTATCTAACACCAGTTCAGCTCTGACTGAGAAGATCTATGATCTAAAGCGTTTCATCTGTGACAACAATCCTGTCGGACGGTGTATTTTGGGACTCGCATATCCAGTGTGTCCTTTTAATAAGGTTGGAATTTGAGAAACTTGTTATTTCTGGAGGTAGAACATCTCTCATTGGCTCAAGATACATGCATACTGATGTAGTGACACTGATGATAAATCCAATCCTTGCCTCTCAGAAAGAGAAAAGTAAAGTAAGAAGTTGATAGGAATCGAAGTCAGAGAATGCAAGACAGGTGGTTTTAGTGCCTTTCCCTCACTAAGTCTGCCATTCTTCGCTCTTATTAGGACAATAAATAAATACATATTAAATATTAAATCGAATAAACTGATTTGGTTTTAAAAGGAACCCGAACAAGTTGTTGATATAATTAAGAGGAAATATTTGCAAATCTGTTACGTTTACCAGGAAGAGTCTTGCTGTGTAGGCTATTTCACTATTTCGCCCTTCTTCTAAGTAATTAGAAAGTGCTTTTTGAAAATGTTAGCTATCTCACGTTCTTCTGCAGTCATTTCTACTTTTCTACATTGCTGCATTTCTACATTGCTGCCAAAGTCTCTGGTCTTAGACATGTGTAAATATGAAATCTAGGACTTTAACAAATGTACCAATGTACAAGCAAATATATTAATGTTAGCAAATTTTGTGAATAAACGTACATGTGTGTGAGTGAGTGAGTGAATCTGTGAGTGTGCGTGCGCGCGCGTGCGTGTGTGTGTGTCATGACCATATTTGATAATGAAGTATAAATTTATATGTATGCATATGTGCAGAACTTTCCCAGAGTAAGCTTACATACACACACTTCTGTATACATAGTTTATATAATAAAGAAAGAAATGTTGCAAGATTGTCTGTAGGATTCAACTCCCGCGTCTACTATAAACCGTGTAACTTGACAAACTATTGCACTAACCAATATATATTTTTTCTTTGTTTGTTTCTTTCTTTCTTTTTTACTTGTTTCAGTCATGTGACTGTGGCCATGCTGGAGCACCGAATTTAGTCGAGCAAATTGATCCCAGAGCTTACTCTTTTGCCGAACCGCTAGGTTACGGGGACATAAACACACACCAGCATCGGTTGTCAAGCGATGTTGGAGGGACAAATACAGACATACAAACATACACACACACACACACATATATATACATATACGACAAGCTTCTTCCAGTTTCCGTCTACCAAATCCACTCATAAGGCTTTGGTCGGCCCGAGGTGCCACGCAGTGGGACTGACCATGTGGTTGGTAAGCAAGCCACTTACCACACAGCCACTCCTGCGCCTATATATATATATATATATATATATATATATAAAGCTGAAGTTGTCTGTGTGTGTGTATGTGGCAGGTTTGGTAGCCTTCAACTAACACTATCTCCTCCGAGACCCTGCGGCGCAAGTTGACCAAAATTGAGAGTATGATAGAAGAAGAAATTCAAATCGGACCATGTTAACACCAAAAATTATTTACATCTAAAGGGTGCTATTTTCTATGAAAATCCCTATTTTTAACGATTTTTTTACTGCTGTGTCGCCATTTTTTGGTGTATTTCAACCAGAAAAATGTTCACTTAAAGAGAATAACAAGCTACATCATACAGAATTTTTACTTATCAAAAATTCCAATTCTAAAGGGTCGAAAAGAATTTCTTTATTTTGTCATTGGTTTTGAGCGAACGATGGATTTTCATGTACTTTTTCTTAATGAATTCTGTCGCAGTTTTAACTTCTTAATAGATTTTCAGTGCAGTTCGAAACTTGAGCTTCATTTAAATCTACGGGTAATTTTTTTCTCCATAATGTTAATAGAAGGAATATTAACCAACAATACCAACAATTGAGGTCGGCATTAAACATTTGCAGCACATTCAGAGCAAACTTGAGCATCGCTACACTATGCTTTTATCCATAGATTCAAACTATGTCAAAACTTTGTTAACGTGATATCAAAGTCTGCCGTTTTAAGCGCAACTAAAAAAAAAAAAAAGAGCAACGCCGGGCAAACTGCTAGTGTATATATATGTGTGTGTGTGTGTGTGTGTGTGTGTGTGTGTGTGTGTGTGCATGTACTTTATATATATATATGTATATATATATATATATATATATATATATATATAATATGATATAATACACATATGTATACTTTATAAATATCTGTTTAAACACAGGCACACACACTCATCGCAAAATTCATGAAACAGAGAGAAAATAATATATTCAGGAGAGAGAAAATATAGTATCATATCGATCATATAAACGGAACAGTTTACATAACTAAAAGTTCTTATAAGACTGATAGACCTATGTAAAATTTTTTGTTTTGTAACCAGTTTTGTTCGTGTGTTCATTATAAAACTGTGTGTGAGCGTGCGCGTAAATACCTAAATGATAAAATATTTCTTTTAAATTTCAGTACAAGGCCAGCAATTTAGAGGAGAGGCAAGTCGACTACATCGACCCCAGTGATCAACTGGTACTTATTTTATCGACCCCCGAAATGATGAAAGACAAAGTCGACCTTGGCGGAATTTAAACTCAGAAGGTACAGATGGACGAAATGCCGCTAAGCATTTCGTCCGGCGTGCTAACGGTTCTGCCAGTTCACCGCCCTCATAAATTATAAAATATTATGAACTACGAAATACTTCCATTGGGTCAAATACTTCCATTATATATGTTTCCCACCTATCTTTTTCTAAAATATTTTTTAGCTTGTAATGTATATAATGTAATGCAATTATTAAAGCCTAAATTAGTTTGCATTGAAGTGATTCAATTAAAATCGAAATAGTGACTTCCATCTACAAACATAAAGGACTTTATAAAAGAAAACCAATTCAACTAAATATAACAAGTATAGTTTATTTTACTAATGTATCAAAATCATAGTTTTCTACTTTGTAAAACAAAGAAAGGACAAGTGAATGACCAGCTCATCAGCCTTTGTGTGTGAATATGTACACACGCGTACATATATGTATGTACATTACGAAAGCAATTACCAGTATTTCGATTAAAATTCATACGTTTCATGTAGTTACGTAATAAATTGTGATGCAGAAATTACACTCTTTAGTCGTTACAAACGAAATATGAAGAATGCTGATCTGGGCACAGAGTCGAAAATATTAGACTAAGTGCACAGCATGACTCATTCTTGACATAATCGCAGCAATTAATGAAATTAAACATTACTCTGTTGTAGTCCCTGATATCTTTCTTTCTAGAGTCCGGAAGGACTGCCAACATCAGATTATTTGTCGTCTAGTTAATCTATAAAGAAAATCGCTAGACCCAGCTCATATACGATCATTTCCAGTTACCTATCGCTCGGTCTCATCGAAGTATTTGAAAGATTAATGAGCTCCAGAATGACTAACCTTCAAGAGCGTTACCATCTCCTAAACTTCAATCAACCCAACTTTCGTTGTCAAACATAACTTCTACATTACATTAACAATATTCTAAAAGTATTATCAGAATGCACAGATACATATGTTGTATATCTTGACTTCAGCAAGGCCTTCGGCAGAGTTGATTACAAGACTGCTCAACACTGAAGTCCATGGAAAGCTGTAACACTGAGGTATTTCATGATGAACAGAAGCCAACATGCTGTAATTGATGGAATCCACTCAAACCCAGCGAATGCCACCAGCGGTCTTCGAGAAGGGACTGTACTGGGGTCACTACTCTTCATAGTATACATAAACGATATCACGAGTGATATCAAACACAGCAGAATAAAAATATTCTAGGACAGTTATAAGCTAAAGAATGTTATCAACGACAGCGATGGCCGAATAGAAGTCCATTCCGAGATAAATGCTATAAGCGAACAGACATTAAAAAGCGAACATAAAAAAGAACAATGTATTGTTAAACGAGAACAAATTTAACTTTTGCACTTCCTTCTGGGGTATCTGTGAATATCAGGAGTCTAGGATTAATTGTTGAGGAGAACATCTGTTGGAACATTCACATCAACGGTTTACAGGATGAGCTCTTAGATTCTTAGAACTTTCCGGTCGAACCAGATGTTGTCATCCTACTTTCTCAAACCTAGAATAGTGTTTTCCCCGCCCCCATGATCTCTTGAAACTAAACAGAATATCATGAAAAATTAGGCACCCCAGAACGACTACTTCATTACAGGGACCACCTATAATCTCAGACTCTACTCTTTCCATTGCAACCACGAGATATCACCTACACAATGTGGAAAATATGATAATAGCTTTTCCTCAGATAATCTTATAAAATTTAAAACATTAACACAAGGCTGGGACTCAATGGTATACGCCTCTTATATAGAGGCACATCGCACAAAAACAACTTACAATAAAACTAGTGGCACCCGTGGAAATTCCACAGAACGAAAAAGATTAAGAGAAGCTATTTAAGAAAGGATGACTTTTATTTTCATAAGTTATTTCAGTTCCAGTCACAATGATATTTTATATGATTTAAAAATGTTCCTCTGCTAGGCATTTTCTCTCTCTCTCTACCTCTTCAATAAACTTTTTAATCCTGTACTTCCTCCCTTCATGTCTTTAACATTTCTCTCTTTCTCTTCCCCTCTCACTTCCACTAACCACATGAGTGCAGCATAACGCGTCGGCTGCCTATCTGCTGTCTCACTAACTCTCATGTTCCCTCTTCCTCTCTCTCACACCATCGCCAAATCTCTGTGTCTACTCTGACAATACAAATGCACTCTGTCACTCTCTTTCTCTCACTTAATGTAACTGCCTCCACTGTCCATCTCTCTCTATCTGCCTTTCTTTAACCTCATCACCAGAACATCACCCCTGCTAAATATTGTATCACATGACGAAAAGAAAGATGGACGATGATTACGTGTGAGCAACGAGAGAGAGTAAAGGAGAAAGAGGGAGAGACAGATAGAAAACGGTGAAGGGGAAAAAAAAAAGAATTAGAGAAAGGAAGAGAGAGAAAACAAAAGGGGGTGAGAGAAGAACAGTACAGGCTAGAGTCGCATCAAAATTAAGATAAACTTACTTGGAAATGGATGCGTATACACATACAATAATAATAATAATAATATAATAATAATAATAATAATAATAATAATAATAATAATAATATATAATAATAATAATAATAATAATAATAATAATGATATATATATATATATATATATATAATATATATATATATATGCGCACAGAACGTCACCAACTGTGTAAACAACATAAAGTACGAAAGCAAACGAGTTGAATACGCAAAGAACGAGAGAAAATGGAAAAACAGGACAAGTAAACACAGAGAACCACCCTTTATCAGTTGTCGGCTGTCTATATATTCCTCATTTCGAGCATTCAACGACACATTGAGTCTTCAAAGACAATTGCTCCCACAAACTCGAAAATAAAATTTTGGATTTATGGAGGGTCAAAGTTGGGAACAAAAGCAAGACAGTGGAGACATACAAGGAAATTGAGCAAAAACAAACATAGAGGGTTGGTAGACCAGAACGAGAGGAGAGTTGTAAATGCTGGAAGAAATATTTTCTTTGAAAAGAGAAAAGATAGAAGAGAGAGAAGGAAAACGTCCAGTCGTGCAGGAAATGAAAGATGGTCATGTGAAGAAAAGAAAGATGGACGATGGTCACGTGTGTGCAAAGAGAGAGAGAGAGAGAGAGAGAGAGAGAGAGAAGAGGGAGAGAGACAGGTAGATAGAAAACGGTGGAGGAGAAGAAAAGGGGAATTAGAGAAGGATGGGGCAAGAAAACCGTATAGAGTAGAGTCGCATAAAAAAGGTTAAGATAAACTTGCTTGGAAATGGATGCGTGGCGTTCAATTAAATAATAATATAAATAATATATATATATATATATATATGGGTACAGGACGACACCAACTGTGTAAACAATATGAAGTACGAAAAGAAATGAGTTAAATACGCAAACAATGAGAATGGAAAAACAGGACAAGTATACACAGAGAACGACCCTTCATTCGTTGTCGGTCCGAATAGTTATTATTGTAAGGCTTATAACGTTCCAAACAGCCATAACAATGAAATTACTTTAAATTTTTTTTACAAAAATTATACGGCTATTTAAAATTTTTTTCATTCAATAATGTTTTTACATAAAAATTAATAGAATAAACTATCAGTTTTCCAGATAGCAAATTAAAAGTTAAAATGAAAATATTAATAGAGAAAATGAGAGACTTTGCAAATGAAAATGGAATACTATGCAGTGAATGCAATGAATATTTAAATTTGCGAGTAATTGGAGTTAAAAATTCAATAAAATTGAGAACTGAAATTATAGGAAATTTCTTAGAACATGAATTTATAAAAGTATTTCCAGACGGTCAGCCCTTTAATAATTGCTTTCTTTTAGTACTTTTAGTAATTGTTACATACCTAATTAATAAGGAGCATTCTCTATTATAGTATATAGATATATATGTGTGGGCGTGCTCGCGCGTATGCAACATATAGAAAAACACCCGAAATACAAGCATAAACATTATCCAAATATCCCACCATTTGGCTTTCCATTACTAACTTAATAATTGCTCCCTTTCGTAAGTTTATTAAAAATACCAAGGGCAGACGACAGGAACTTATTATGTTTGCTTAACTTGCTTTTAGGAATTTCTGGGGAGGGTAAAAAGTATAAATGCTCAGCTTTTCGTTCTGTTTGCGATATCCTGCCTTGTCACATATGAAATAATGTTAAGGGATATCTTACAAAAATAAAATGAAAAAGTAACTGCCAAGAAAGAAAAGTAGCTCCGGAAAAGAAATTCTTTCAAAGTATTTTTCTTCTTCTAATTGTTAATTCTGTTTTTATATCGTGTAGACATTTACTTCTAGCAACAACTGAATATAAAAATAGTAAAATAGAAAAATAGTTGTTAATGACGTAGGCACAGAGTAAGAAATTTTGGTGAAGGACGCAGTTGCATAAAGTGACTCCTAGCAGTAAACTGTTAGTCATATGATAACCAATCATTTTAGACATTTTATCGAAACTTGGAAGGTAAAAAGTCGACGTCGTCAACATTTTAAATTCATAATTTAAAGCAACAACAATAAATAAAGCAAAGTATTCAAGAAAACACATTTTTTCTACTGGAATTCCCAAAGTTTAAAGTACCAATGTAGATGAAATGTGAAATAAAAAATGCAAACAGGTGGTATCTTTGTTTCCATTTAGAAATTATAGACTTTGACATGGTTTTTGATATGACAGAAAACTATTATGCTTTACTAAATTCCCAAATTCAGTGAAACAATGTAGTTATATTTGACATGCATATACATAAATACATGCGTACACAAAAAGCGCGCACGTGCATGGCATCGAATTGGCAGATTCGTTAGAGTATTATGAAAAATACCTTACAGATTTGTTCCGCTCTTGGCGCTCTGATTGCAAATGCCGCCAATGGTCAGCTTTGTCTTTTATCCTTTCAAAGTCGATAAATAAAATACCTGCCTAGCGAGATGGATTGGCAGATTGTGAGAGCATCAAGCATCAAACAAGTTGCCCTGACTGGTGGGAACATAAGACGAGTTGTGCTCTGTTTCGGTTTTGTGCGTTTTAAGTTTAAATTCGTTTCCTCTCACTGGAAATAGCGGATCCTTCTGGAACCAGTAAAAGCGGCGATAGGCTTCTGAAATCCTTAAGCAAATGTCACCAAACATTTCAAATAATCTTACTGATGGAACAGGCCGGCACAGTAGAATGCAAAGAACTTTTACGTCCTGTGCACTTTAGGAACGCTCGCTCTGTTATATATATATATCATTATTCCGCCGAGGTCGATTTTGCGTTTCATCCTTTCGAAGTCGATAAAATAAGTACCAGTTGAACACTAGGGTCGATGTAATCGACTCATCCCCTCCTCAAAACTTGCGGCCCTTGTGACATAATTAGAAGCCATTATTATTATTTATTTATTTAGTCTAAAGCACGTTCACACGACCCATATTTTCAAGGTCATCTATTGCTAATTCCATTCAAAGCTAAAACTTTTAACCTCACCCTGACACCTGGTTCATTTCCTGCCCATTCTCTTTCCCAAATTCTCGACCTTCTCAATTTGCTACATTTTATTAATTTTGCTTAAGTTTTGTATGCAAACACAACCATCACACTTTCATTTAGTTCTATCCACTCGTACATCTTTTCCTCTCCATACTTCCTCATATTATATATACTTCTTTTCTTTTTTCTCTCCCTATCTTTCTTTTTTCTTCCACTCTGTATACCTATTTATCCTCTTAACTTAGTAGCCGACTTACTGCTCTAACCATATATATTGAAATATTTCCATCAATTTCTTCATATTTGAAATGCATTTTTTTAACTGAGGAAGGATTATGTAATGGATGCAATTCCTATTACATATGCAAACCTGAAACATACATAGTAAATTATTTCAAAATATCACTATTTGGTTTGACTTCGTTATTGCAATATGTATACTAGCGGGACTCGTGAATTAATGGTAAACCTGTTGGGTTATTTCTGAAAACTTTATCCCCCCAAAAACTGAAAGTGTAGCTTGTGTTGTTTCTCTATGTAAAAACAGTCGCTCATCTGCTACTCATTAAAAAGTGAACGAAATTGGAATACAATAATTACTTAATGCACTTTATATATACACTTTATATACTTTATGCACAATTTTATAGATTTAATACACAGTACTTATAAAGTAACATTCACTCTTATTTTTGTATTTCCCCCATCAAAAAAAAAAAAAAAAAAAGAAAGAAATCGCCGTACTTATAACCTTTAGATAAATTGCATATATCTGCCACGTAAATAAGAGTATTTCACAGAATTGCACTTATGCGCGTGCGTTAAGTGATAATTGATATAAAAAATTTAGCTCAATTAAAAAAATACACTTTTTATTATTCGTTTAGAGAATGCTTGAGAAACTGATTTCACAGATGAATTTTAAGGGGAAGAAGAGCAGGAGTGTGTTCCTCAGGAAAATGACGTGGGAAATCTATTTCAGGGAAATAGGGAGGAAAGATGTTGTGGTGCAAGTGGACTGACGGGACATTGGTTTCTGGCGCTGCCAAAATTTGTATAGCAGCTGCTTGTATATGAAGTAGCAGTTACAAAGACTGATGATGAATGTTTACAACAGAAAGTAATTGAGAGGGGCAAGAATGTGGTCCAATGTAGCTCTTTTTTGGCAGTTCAAAGAAATTGCAGCTTACATAGACATTGGAGATCGAAGAATTTAAAGCGAGCAATATGAATCAGTGGTTCAACTTGCAGGATTAAAAGGATAGGCAAGATTAGGCGGTAGAGAGTTCAGTATGCGTAGATACAGTGGGACAAAGTGGTTCAGGATTACATCCCGTGGAACGATCTGCTTTGATGTCGGTAGGATCATTCTGGTGTGCAACTGATTCCACATTTGATAGACTGTTATCTACAGTGAATCTTCAGAGAGGAGGAATTAAGGAAAAAATGAGATGTGAAAGTTTTATTAGAAATCAAGTAGCTAGCTGAAACAGGGCTTGTCACGCCGTGGAGTACAGATATGAGCCTATACTTGAAGCTGCAATTAAGTATTCCGGCAGCTGAAAAGAAAAAGAATAAGAGACCACATCATGTTAAAGGCATTAAATTTGTAAAGGAGCGGCAAAAGGAAAGCGACAGGAAAAGTGTACTCTCCTTTAGTGTTTGTGGGATATTAGCAGTAGCAGATACATTGGAAGTGTTAGTGGATGAGAAAGGGATGTAGACAGTACCTGCAGAAAACAACCTTCAGAGCTGATCTACTTCTTGCGTTAAGGTTCTCATTTCATATAATCATCACAGGGTTAACTGTGGTGTAGGAGACGAGGATGGAGAAAGTGAGAGAGAGATCGAGAGAAAGAGAGGGGAAGGCGGGAAAGCATGCAAAGTGATGGGAAAATGAATAAGAAATGGATGGCAGACTAAGCTGTGAACAGTAGATGTTGGAAATAGGGGCTTTGCAGGGCTTAAGGTGAGAAGATGGATTCAGACTTTGAAAGTAGTTGAATTTCAAGTGAATGTGCGGATTAGGCGCAGTTGTTGGGCAGAAGATGTCGGATAGAGAAAAGGCTGAAAAGCAATACTGAAAGAAGAACTGAGTAGGGTATGTCATTGCAGTACTGATAAGCCAGACGGTGATGTACAGCATTTAAATGACGGAAACATCGATAAGCTCTCGCGTGTTGCTGATGGTCCTCCAGTATTGGTAGCGAGAAATTATCCTGATGACATTTTATTTTAAGAGAAGCATTTATTAATACGATACACTTGCTCAATGAAATAGACTTCTAATGAACAAAAGATACACGATAAATATGTGATCTGCCCAATATATCTTCGATCTTGAAACTTCTGACAGTTAAAATTGATCGAGGCGAAACACAATATTTTCTTTTCTACTCTAGGCACAAAGCTCGAAATTTTGGGGGAGGAGACCAGTCGATTAGATCGAATCCAGTAAGCAACTGGTACTTAATTTATTACTCTGAAAGGATGAAAGGCAAAGTTAACCTCGGCGGAATTTGAACTCAGAACGTAAAAACAGACGAAATACGGCTAATCATTTCGCTCAGCGCACTAATGTTTCTGCCAGCTCACCACCTTGCAAAATACAATATATTGCATACAATATATTGTCTAGAATTGAAAAACTACCAACACACTTCATTTGAGGAATGCCTTCAAGAATGCAACGCTGTGTGTGTGTTGTGCGTGTTGTGTGTGTATGCGTGTGTGTGTGTGTGTGTGTGTGTGTGTGTGTGTGTGTGTGTGTGTATGTGTGTGTGTGCATAATATGGTGTTATTAAATAACGATGCAATTAATTACCTGCAATTCTGTATTTTCATTGTACATCATGAAACATTATACTGAAATTTTGATTGGAAAATATGAGACTATGCTTGAAGTTCATCAACAATGCAAACATGGCTATCTCGTAATTACGAACACCCCTGTCAAGTTTGAAGCAGACTGCAGAGCTCGTGTGATATTCTCCGTCATCCGCTTCAACATCACCGATACCTCTAGCGAAGTCCATTCTACTGCAAGCTTTCGGATCAGGAGTACTTCCTCTTTTCTTTACCTGCACAGAAGTCTCGGAGGCCTTGAAAAAAAGGTCATGGGTTCTGCCCGCCTTTCCTTGATATTAAACAAAGATGAGCAGATACAAAGGTTTGGTCGAATCATACAAACCATGAATGATGAAAACTTTATTACCATAATTCAGCCATCAAAGAGGCATCTGTTCAGCAATGTAATATTGAGATTAGGTTAATCAAAGTTCCCTGATTATTTGAAGGAAGCCAATGTGGAAAATATACCTTCCATGTTCTGAAAAGCTTCATTGCATGTGTTATACTCTTTGTAAAAAGATGATCTTAGTCAAAGATTCGGATTTACTATAATGTTTCGCCCTGTGACAATTTAATATTCCAGTTGAAATTCCAATGTTTTACGAATTTTGTTTGTTCCCCACCTCTCTGACCGTTGCTACCTTCTACTAAAACTTATCTTTTCCTTCCTCTTTGCTGCCCGCCTAGTTGCAAGAGCCAAGAATAATGATCGATGTCAACATGAAGTTATTTCGCTTCGCAAGTGTAACTACCAGACATACGTCGTTGACAGGCAGATTAATAATATACGTATACAAGTAGCACGCACGTATGGATATCCTGACGGGAAAACGTTCATAACATGTGTCGGAAAGTTTGCTCGTTCGAATTATCGAATTAGAATATTTTCCAGTTCGATTGCTTAACTGGGTTATTACTTGAAATTACGGTTTCTAGCTTACCCATGGTAAGTGGTCTTGAGTTTTCACTGTAGTTGCTACGGCCAGGCTTAGATGTTTGATTTTTTACTCTTGACATTCAAAAGCAATTGGTCAACTTTTGACTAAAATCAAACTACGTCCCAATGAGAAATTGGCCTCAGTGCTAGCGTAATGTTATACGGACCCACACTTAATATATCGTGTGTGTATGTCCTTCTGGATAGTATTTTTCGTCTGGGTTTCGGTCTATTAAATATCTGTGCCTATACCTACTTCATACTGATTTTTCTTTATGCGTGTTGGAATGCCATTTTTATTTAATTATATTTGCTTTCGCTTGAATTAGTGTGAAATCGAATTTAAGTGTATACATATGCATATTTATAGTTGTCACTAATATGTCAAGGTATAGCTTATTTACAAGCTTTAATATATGGAATTGATCGGAAGAAAATAGTTGGGCCTATAGTCTGGAAGGCCATTGAGATCGGTGCGATTAAGGATCATCTTGGAGAGAGAGAGAGATAGAGAGAGAGATATAGATAGATAGATAGATAGAGAGAGAGAGAGAGAGAGAGAGAGAGAGAGAGAGGAGAGAGAGAGAGAGAGAGAGGCATACTGAAGGAAAGAAAAAGTGAGTAGTAGTTTGCGGAGTCGATAGGATAGTAAAGTTGCTAAATGAAGGGTCAGATATTCAGATCCCGTTACCAGTGCCATGCTTGTCATGTTAACGGCTAAGACAATTAAGTCAGAAATGACTCAGCTCACTGAACCGCATATACACATCGTGAGAGATGTTCAACTACCGCAGCCGATAACATAAGTGTTTCGATGACGTGCAGAATGGGGTTAAATTGTTAATTTTTTTCTGTGTATATGCATGTGTGCGCATGTATGCTTGTGTGTCGTTTTATGAAGTGTCAATAAGCAAGATGACTGATTCACAATCACACTCTAGTCTTCGGTATACAGACGAACTATTCGTCTCTCGACTCTATTTTATTCCTGCTACTGTTATATTGGCCTCCCTTCTTCTGAGCTGGTTGGTCTCATTTTACTCCTAGCATGGACCACTCGATTTAAGTAGCTTTGCTTCTCGTTTCCCTTATCAACCATATTGTGTTTACTTCTTCCATACCCCGCACTAATCACTAAGCCAATCATTTTTCTCGAGGAGTTGCCTACAGGAAAACGTTCCCTGTCATGGTCTTGAAGATATAAAATACATTAATCTCGCCAGTTGCGGAGAGCCTATGAAAGTCATGGGGGTCTATTTTTTTATTGAAAGCAAATCGTTAAAAAAAATCACTTTAGGAAGATGAGATTTTTTTAAATGATACCCCAACAATTTGGTGTGCCTTGTGAAACCCACTTACAACGTGGAGATTTGTGAAACAATATAGCAGCGTATGGAGTGGCAGTGAAATTATTATGCCTATACGTCAAGTAATTTACTTAAAACTCCCACTGCCTCGTCTTGCAATGTTGAAGTTTTAAGGAAAACTTTGCACGTTCATTTACGAAAATGATTGATCCTGTATGTGTAGTATTTTGCAATAGGAACTATTCTTGTATTGTTTTACAGGTTTCAGTCAATGAATTACGACCATATTAAAATATCATTGATTCTAGTCGATCATATCTGAGATTTATTTTATCAACTCTATTCATCGAACTTCTAATTCAACATTTTTATCATATGAATATGCGGCTCGAAAACGATACGGATACACATAAATGCGCATACACAAACAATATACAAATATCCAAACACTAAATTTTAGTCGACGAAATCTCATCCACACAGAGTTGATCAACTCAGGGTTACAGATAAAGGTGCAGCGCAATGAAATCGAACCAAGAACCACATGGTCGCGAAGAAAATGTCTTATCTACAACCATGTTTGCGGCTTTATATAAAACTTTTGGTTATTTTACTTTTTCGCAAAATATTTCTGTATTTTCCTTTTAATCTTCTGCTTCGTTTTTCAAACTAAATGTTCTTCCTAGATAGGAAACTTGATACAATACAGGTAGCGTTTCGATTCAAGCTCATTTACTCCATTAATGGATAAAGCTTAATTCTTCTTATTCTACAATTAATTACAACTAATAAACACTTTGCCTTGTTAAATTTTCTGAGTGTAATACAACACTGAAAGCCACTTACAAAATGATATACATACATACACAAACACACACTCATTATCATTACAAAGAAAAGAACTGGTGTCTGGGTTACAGAGAAACAAGATATATAAGTCCTCTTATTAAAAAATGTTTTTCTTTCTATAGGAAAAGAAATCTTAAAATAACATGACAGTAACAACAACTTGCTCATGCAATATATAGTTTGTGGGAAAACCAATGAGCAATTATTCAGGCATATGATGTATTTTTAGATTCAGAGGTTGTATATTCACAATAAACAAGACAAGAAAGTTAACTGAGGTGGATTATTTAGTTTAAAAAATGGCAGTAGAGAGAATTTTGTGTCAAAATTTCGAAATGTTTATGAAACCAAATTCTGATTAGAGTTTAAATTACAATTTCAATTTTGAGATTTGTTTTCATCTTAATTTCGGTTTATAGAAGCAACTTAGTTTTATAAAGTTTGAAATTTTAAACTGATAGAAAAAAAAAAAATAAACTAAAGGAAAAACGAGAAACATTAAAACTTGGATTGAGATTCTTACTCTTAAATACTGAGTTTCTCAGAAATATAAGTCGACTATATTATAGCCCTGCGATGCCTCGTAACATTTGCATCTTGTGGTGGAAGCTTGTTTGGGATGTGTTTGAGGGATGGAGTGTAGAACACACCAGCCACTAATTACAATCTGTTGTCAGAACTGGTGTGAATCTAACGGCATTACAAACTGAGATTACTAGATGTGTATAGAGGGCATTGGAGTTCGCTTTTTCATTGCTTTCTTCACAATCACAACAAGTGATGAGCTCAGCAGTGTTAAGAAACACATCAGTTTTACATTAAGGAAGTTGTTTTAACAGCAGAGCTGCATCAATTATATGATATCACAATTGCGTAAAAGACAAATGAACAGAGACGGAGAGTGGAAGAAATAAATATAGAAATATATTGAAGGAGAGAGAGAGAGAGAAAGAGAGAGAATTAGTGTGTGGAGACAGTTGACATTATATCACAATTGGTGAACGACAACGTCACTGGTTACTTGTTCCCAACGGCTCAATCTGTGGTTCACTGCATTTCCAGGGCGACCAATGACACGGGAGCTTTTGTGAATTAGTGCAGAACACATAACGCTAAGAATTTCTATCAAAGAGCACAAACTTTTCCCTGCACATGTATATATATGTATATATATATATATATATATATATATATATATATATATATATATATATATATATATAATATATATATATATATATATATATATATATATATATATTATATATATATATATATATAAACATGTGTATGTGTGTATAAGAAAAAACGGGATTAAAAAGTGCAGGCAGATATCAATAAAGCACTCAGTTTTAAATGAATTTGGTAACATACATCCAGCAATCAGATACCAGTAAATGTAAGAAGAATATATATCCAAGGTAATTCCTTATGTGTGAGAAGTAGATCCAAATATCATTTAGAAAATTTCGAGCAATCCAGAGTATTTGACAACAAAAATACTTATAGAGAAACGGATGAGATCCCTAGTGGGAGAAAAATTCTTATGACACGACAGACAAAGATTGTAAACCGCCTGAACAAACATCTCAAAAGCAGTGGAAAGTCCTGTCTGAAAACAACACTGTTAGAGATTGAGAAAAGTCTGCATCAATCCATTGACAAAGAAAGAGCAGCAAAGGAGGACTGAGTTATCAAAAACAGTAGGTCAAACCTTAAAGCCTTCTTTAACTTTGCGAAAGAAATGACCTTAATATACTGTTAGATAATGCCCCTCTTCCAAAAGGACGGCTCCCTCACAGGAAACCCAATGAGGATAACTGAGATACTGAACGAGCAGTTCAAAAGTGTTTTCACTACTCCTGTGAGACACAGGCAAGTGAACAAGCCAACCGAGTTCTTTGTCACTGCATCTGTAACCAAGGAGGTGATAATAATTAATTATACTGATATTTAAGAAAATGATGTAGTACTGGTTACAGAGGAGGTGGAGGCAAGCTCAGTTGCTGGCCCCGATAGATTCCCAGTAATTATTCTTAAACCATGCAATTGAGCCCTTGCAATAGCACTAAAGCTTCTTTTTCAGAGCTTCCTTGCAAGCGGTAAGTTCCCAGGCAAATTGAAAGAGGGAGTAATATGCCTATCCACAAACGAGAATGCAGAGCAGATGCTAAACATTATAGATCAATCTATCTGACTACACATAGAAGCTATATGATACAGCTCTTACAGCACTACAACTGGTGTTAAAGCAGCTGTTCAACAACTGAAATGTGGATGTGATATATCTCGACTTTACCAAAGGCCTTGCGAAAGTCGACCATAGTATATATCACAAACTGCGTGATCTCGTATAGTCGGAAAAGTTGGAGAGTGGTTACACGAGTTTCCAAAAGATAGAAGTCGGGCAGTGACAACCAATGTAGCCGCCTCTAAGGAAACACAAATAGTGAGTGGTATTCAACAGGGCGCTATCTTAGGGCCACTGCTATTCATAGCGGTCCTCTCAGACATTCCCCCAGCTGCTCTGATAGCCACTCTTGCTAGTTACGCAGAGGATACAGAACCCGGAAAATACTGCGAACCTGCAACGATAGATAGACGCAATATACAATTGGACTTAGGACAATAACATGCAGTTTAATGCTGGAAAATTCCAAGCCCTACGCTACCAGCACACGAAGCTGAACGAATGCAGATAAAGGACACTGGCCCAGGAGGGAATGCAATCCCTGAATCAAAATCAGTACGCTACTTGGCCATATTACTAAGTTGGCAATAAAATGCTAACGGCTGGCCGGATGGATCCTCTGAACTTTCGGAACGAGAGAAAAGAAAAAAAAAACATGATTGTCCTCTGGTGGCCATATGTTATCAGCCACTTAGACTAATGCTCCCATCTATGGACACCACACAGTATACAATTAACAGCGGAACTACACAAAGGAGATCATATCAATGCAACGAGTCAGCAACTGGGAAATTTTGGAAAAATTAAGGCTCTACTCCATACAACGAAGGCGGGAAAGATATGCAGTGATATACATCTGGAAAATCCTGGAAGTACACGTAGTAAATTTTGGAACAGGAAGCTACAGAAATAGCAGAATGAGGTGACGCTGCATAGTGCCAAAGACTCAAACATCACCATCAAATACACCCGATACTGCAATAGCTTGGTTTTCCAGGGCCCACTGCTCTTTCGAAAAGCCTGAGAGACCTGTATGGTGTGAATGTAGGTGCCTTCAAAACAAAACTGGATCACCTTCTGCCAAGAATTCCGGATGAGCCCACCCCACAACAATAAACGCAGATGATGGCAGTAGCATCAAACTCCCTCATTTACCAAATGCCATACATTAGAAAAGGTTTTGAGTAGTGAACGTACAGCAAAGCCAACAGCGTGAGCGTGTGTGTGCGTATATGTATATATGTATGTGTGTGTGTGTGCGTGTATGTGTGTATGTATGTATGTATGTATGTATGTATGTATGTATGTATGTATGTATGTATGTATGTATGTATGTAGAATCAACAAAAAAAGTCTAATGAGAGATAAATATTATTTTAATACACAACCGAAAGAGCTACTATAAGTTTCATGCTTTTATGATACTTGAACATGTATATTTATAAAATACGCCATAAATCTCCAAGCAATTTTTGAAACTGTTAATGCGTTGTATATATATATATATATATTAAAAACTAAGATGCTGGACACTGAGAAAATAAAAGAACATGAAAACACGTGAAGGTCGATTTAAAAAATGGAACGAGAAGAAAGAAACGAAATCAAGAAACCTAAGATCACAGCCCTCCCTGATTGCAGAAACCTCAATCAATTCACTTGGTATAGAGCAAAATAGCAGAACATATGTCAAAAACTGAGACAGCAACTCAATTTGGGGAGGATGGTACCCTTCAATTCGATAAAAGAAACGTGTTTATGTGTTTACAACTGCTAAAAACTGCAGATATGGAATTAAGCAGGATATTGTAATTGTTGGATCTAACAAGAAAATGAGATCTTTCTGCTCCGTATAAACTGCATTTCTTAGATCCATTAACATATGGCTTGAATTTCTCCACAATTCTCCACTTAATTGTATGTGGTGTGAAGTAGGTCTACAAATTCCATACATCGCTAGCCAATTTAGTTGCGTTACTTTTGTGGATGTGCTGAAAAGATAGGTGGGTGCATAATGTGAATCTTTTGCAGACTGGGTAGGATAAGTTTGAAAGACAGGAGAACAAATGCTGCTAACAAATGCACTAGATAACAAATGTTCTAGAAATGCTTCGAAAATCAAGTCCCAAAAGCTATCATACTGTGGACGTAGAATGCATTAAGTCCATCCTGACAGGAAGTGCTGAGGAGAAGAGAGCAAGAGGCCATCAAAGACGTTTGTGGATTGATAAAATTAAAAATGGGCTGGAAATAAGAAATTGGCTGATTGAATGCACTGAAACCTTTTCTCTGTATGATTTAGTTAAATGGGAAAATCAGCGTTCACCAAATACAAAAGAATGCTGTAATAAACAACAACTTGTCTATTTTGGTCCAGTTTTCAATCCCCCGTTTTCACTCTATCACTTTTCTCTGTCCTTCTCTATCTATGTCCTTCTCTTGACGTGTGATACACATAATCTATCGATCTATCTATCCCATTTTTCCAGAGAAAGGGAATGAGAGAGGGAGAAGATTTCAAAAGTAACTTAACAAGTAAGAAAAGTATAAAGTTTGACACATACCGTCACTACCACTGCTCTCTTTCCCACATCTCTATTGATGTGACTTAATTCTATTTCTCATCCCATTATATCCGAGACAGGAAGAAAAAGAAAAAAAGATTAAAGAGGGAATCTGAAGGAAGAAGAAAAGCAGATTTTGACATCCCACAAACTAATCGTTGCATTCATCTCCATCCCTGTGTCCCTTCTCTCTGTGTCAATGTATCTCTTAAATGTGTCTTTCATTCCCTATCTCCGGATATTCAAGTATTCCAGAGTGAGAGAGAGAGAGAGAGAGAGAGAGAGAGAGAGAGACAGAGAGAGACAGAGAGAGGACAGAGAGAGACAGAGAGAGAGAGACAGGCAGAGAGAGACAGAGAGAGAGAGAGAGAGAGATGTGAGAAAGAAAAGGTAGAGGGAGGAGAGGATAGAGAGAGAAGGAGAGAAAAAGAAAGATAGAGAGAGAAGGAGAGTAATGAGTAAAGACATTTATTTCAACTTTTTATCTTTCTACATTTCCCATCTTGACAGGCAGAAAGGTGTGATTTGAATAAGAGTTGGCTGTGGGGTGGCAAATAATTTGATATGAGTGTAAGTAAAAATTATACACTCTCTTGTTTCTGCAATTTATTAAAACAAAAGTAAGGGTTGAACAATTACATCATTTTTCGACATAGTATCTTTGCTTTCCGATGTACTTCTTCCAGTGGCCCACAGGATTGCTTATTCCATCGGAGAAGAAAGTTTTCGGTTAGTTGCGCAGCCATTTATCTACAACTTCCTGCACGTCTTCGTCCGTAGCAAATCGGCAACCTCATAAAGGATGCTTTAGTAGTCTAAAGAAGTGATAATCGGAAAGGGTGAGATCTAAACTGCATGCAGTGTGTCCTAGCAACTGAAAATCAAGTTTTCAATGGTTCTAATGGTGGTGGCAGCAGTAGATGGGTATGCATTGTCATGCAACAATAACACTTGCTTTGGCAATAGACCTCGGCGTTTTGGTGCAAATTGCTGGTTTCAGTTTGTTGGCTAGTATTTCACTGCAGCCTACTCAAAGACCCCTTTGCCAGGTAATGTTCCAATACAGGCCCTTTTGCGTCTCAAAAAAAAAAAATACAGTTAGCATCAGTTTTTCTGTGGAAGGTTGAGTCTTGAATTTCTGTTTCGCTGGCGATTCCGGATGTTCCCCTCCATACTCTGCCTTTTGGATTCAGGCTCAAAGTGATGAGCTCTGGTCTCATTTCCTGTAACTAGTCTCTTCAAAAAAGGTTCGCCTTCATCGTTGTAGTGATCGAGTAATCGCTGACAGCTCTCCACACAATTACGCTTATGCGCTTCGGTCAGCTCTCTTGGTACCCATCAAGCACAGATTTTACGTAAGCGAAGCTTGTCATGGAAGATTTCGTATGCAGAACCATGACTAATTTGCAGAGAACATGTCACCTTATTGTCGCCCACTCGTCGTTCACCAGAACCATCTCGCAAGCTTGTTGATTCTTAACGCAAGGGGT
>NC_043022.1:11112605-11135105 GCF_006345805.1 Octopus sinensis
AGTACTTGACTGGTACTTATGTTATCTACTCCACAAGGACTGTTGAGTCAATGATAACGCTACTGCATGGTTACTCGACTTCCTAAACTAACAGTCAAATATTAAATAACACTCTACTGTCTTTAAAAGTATATACTAGATAAGTAGTGAAAGGGTATAAAGTTAGAAAAAAAACAGAATGGTCGAGGGTAGAATATTTGTGATAATAGGTCTTCTCGAACGGGGTTGATATGGGACTAAGCAAAACACTATATAATATGGGTCTAAGCAAAACACTATATAATGGTGCTACTTGCAAGGAAAAGTAAAAAAAAGAACAGTCAAATTCTCTCAAACCACATATACCATCTTACAAAGCAAAAGAAAAAAAAATAGGTAATGGATAAACAAAAAGATGGCATCATAAGGGTTCCACTGGTGGTATGATAGTAAGAAGTTACTCTCATACGATATTTCTCTCGTATGTTTGCAACGGAGCTAAACGTACCCAATAACATGAATGTTTTGCTGATGAGCTTCCACAAAATTTCCGTCAACCAAATTTCACTCATAGGGTTTTGATTGCCTCAAGTCTTATAGTAAAAGGCACCTTCCAAAGAGACCACACTGTGCGAACCAACTCCAAGCTACATAATAAAATCACAATTTCATCTCTGATTTAAAGTAGGATAGAGAACCGTTTGTGTGTTAATGTCTAGCCATGTAGCGCTTGTATGACATACAGAACATTCACATTTACTCTCCGTTTGGCAGATAGAGTAGATAATATTGTTGATACCACTGAGAGAAGCTTTCAATGAACGCCAGTCAGTTTAGCTGAAGAAATGTATTTTATGTTTAACTGTCTGCTTTATTAAGATCAGCAGCAACTTAAATAGTAATGATAGCTCCAACAGCAACGGCCTGAAGGACAACAATAATCATTGGTATGGAAGAACAACAAGATTCACAGATATATGCAAAACAACAGACGATTGCTTGTTTACGTATTCACAGCTGCATAGTTACTGTATTAATTTACCATTTACGTAACTCAAACTCTTTGAGACACACACACACACAGAAGAGGAAAATATGCTAGATTTGCCTAATAGCTTTAGCATCGCATACACAGAGTGTAATGCCATAGCTATAACTGCAGATACAATTAACCTAGCTTCAACTGTTGCTGCTGATTAGAACTGGCAAGTCAACCTAATAGTTGTTAGAATTACGTGAAGGACAAATACCACATTTGATTGCAAAAAACTCAGTAGTGCAATCTTGAGAGTATGCATCTGAAATCGTAAGGCTATACACTAACTATGGTTGCTAATGTGTATACATCTACCTAATGTCAAGATAATGCTGCATCACTGATTTATTACACAGCCTTTCTAAAAAATACTACTAACGAAAGGTTTCCAATTTAGGCACAAGGCCAGCAATTTTTGAGGGAACGAGATTAGTGGATCTTAACGATCCCGATATTTGACTTCATCGACTCTAGAAAGATAGCAGGCAAAGTTGAGTCTGATGGAATTTGAATTCAAAATATAAAGAATCGGAACAAATAACGCAAAGCATTTTGTCTCTCGCTCTAACGATACAGTCAATCGACACCCCACGTGGTTGTGTGTAATTCTAAGCACTACAAACCTAAAGAATTACAGCAGCAGTAGTAAGAACAATATCTAGATGATGATGCATCAGTCTCAATACTACGTCAGACTGCACCTCAAGCACACACGAAAAAAATAGTGCTTACTTTGCTATTCTAAGCAATGCAGTTGCAAAGCAATGCATCAGGACAGCTTTTAACAAATGCTGAATGCATGCCTAAACTACGTTTGCCCAGAGTAACTGAAGTATTCACAGATGTTTTCAGCAACAATATCTAATAAGGTTGGATGGATGGATGGGTAGATAGACTTAGGCGAGGATATCGAATAAATAAACAGAAATGCTGGGGTTATGGAAATATAGCCCCAAATGTGGATCGCAAACGTCCAGTTTCATACAAAACTCTCTGACAATGACTGAGGGATGAAAATTCTTAAACCCCTGATTGCTGAAGCAACACTGAAAGGCTAAAATAACATTCTGAAAGTTGCAAAATGCGAAAAAAATTAATTTGACACGTATTTTCTCAAAAGCAAATTTACTTATTTTCTTCTTTAATTGTATAGAAAACTGTCGTTCTCAGTTCTAGCAATTACAAACACTATACTCTTATGGAAAGAAGACAAAATTCAAAGCTTGGAGGAGTTCTAAAGTTTCCTTACGTTTGAAAAACGTATCTGGTATTCAAGCAGGTATAATAATTTATGGTTGAAGCAGAATATATAGATATTTAAGTAATCAAATGAAACACACATTTAATTTTTTTAATCAAACACACCTCACCTTATCTTGAAATAAGCTTAAAAATGTCTTAATTTTTTCCCCTTTTTTATTGATACTTCTTGTAACTTATTTCTTATGCGCTTGCAAAGCGTGTGTGTGTGTGTGTGTGTGTGTGTGTGTGTGTATGGAGAGAGAGAGAGAGAGAGAGAGAGATGTATATATTGATGAACGCTTGTGCTTATAAGTGGAACAAAATATTAAACGCATAGAATATACTGTTTATACTTTATTCGAAGTTGAAGGTTTGGGAACTGTAACTTTCACGTTGCCGATATCCGAACGATTAAATTAGAGAAGCAGTGGAATAATATATAAGCGCCACGTCAATATTCGATTAGTGAAAAAACAAAGAACTACAGTTTTAAAGCTGTTTTACTGTGGACCTTCCAACAGATGTAAATACATTTCGTTATTCTCTTTGTTGGAGAATAAAAGATACTGTCCTCACCTGTTTCACGGTTCCTTGACTATTCACCAGAGAACAAATACCCACTCATTCTTCTACCCACGATGAAAAGTTAAAGCTATCGCTACATGAATCAAATACAAAGAAAATAGTCCGCGTACAAAACACACACATACAAGCACACGCATATTTTAGAGAGAGAGGGGGAGGGAGAGAGGGGAGACAGAGAGAGGGAGAGGGCGAGAGAGAGAGAGAGCTGATAAATAACTCTCCGGAAGAAATCTTGTCAAAGTTTACGAAAATGATAACAATATGGTTATCCTTGGGAGCAGAGAAAACTAAGTGGGAAAGAAATGACAGGGGATGGTAATAATCAAGAAAAGTAGCACAATCCATCCATCCACACATGCACGCATGTCTGTGTGTGTACGTATGTACATAGAAACACACATGCAGACATATATACATTTATACATGTGTACATATGCATATATACACATATGTGTAAAAAGTTGAAATTTAAAAAAGCAAAGCGCGAAAAGAAAGAAAAACAAATGCGAAAACTAGTATAAGCATTGTAGGGAGTTAACTGGCCTCATTTGAGTTAGCAGACAGTCAGTGTCCCAGCATCACTCACTGACTAAAATAAATAATAAATTACAGAAAGGGAAAAAGAAAAGAAAGGAAGAAAATAACTCATAACGCTTGTACAACGGGAAATTAGATTAACCATTGTGTGTGTCAGTGCTTAATACACATATACACATACGCATAAACACACTGCGTGCGTATATATTATGTGTGCGTATGCGTGAGCGCGCGTACGCACATATATATACGAGCAAACACGAAAATATATGTACATACATGTAATCCTATGTTTATACGATTTTTTTCTTTCTCTTTTCTGTTTTTTTTTTTTACAGTGAATCTAAACCAGGTGTGGTGGCGGTCTATGGGAAAAAGAGAGTACTGCAATTTACAGATAACGTGGGCAGCTGAAATAGGAGGGTTGATAGGTGGTGTTGACACAAAGAATAAATAGAAAAGTGACTGCCTTGCTAGAGATTGTGGAGGTACGAGAGTGGGTGGTTGTCGTGTCAAACAACGTAGCGAGGAGCCTGCACTAACAGAGATTGTTGTTAGAAGACATGCCGATATGAAGGGAAATGGATATGAAGTGGGAAGTCCGAATGAAAAATTGATGTCTATGTAATTAAGGTTTACACATATTCCACATCAAAACTCATGAGTTGAAACCTTAACTACTGCAGAGGTTTTTTAGGATCTTCTTAATCAAAGAGCTAAGGAGTCTGGAACAAAAAAAAATCAAGTGTAAGTATAACAAGCCCGATATTGTTGTTTGGGACATACAAGAAAAAGTATATACCGTCAGAGACGTCAACTGACCTGCTAATGTGATTATGTTTTTAAAAATCAAAGAATAAAGATAACTATGGACAACTGCTTCGAAACCTCTTGCTTCTTTATCTTGTTTACAAATTTACATTTACACCAATAATAATTGGAACACTTGGTTTTGTAAGTAAATGCCTAAGTCTCAGTCTAGATAAGCCTGGATTTTCAGAAAAATAAATCAGCCAACTGCATCGCAAAGGACATTACAAATACTGCCAGTAAACGGAACAGTAAAACTATGCAAGACTTCCCTCACATTTAAAATGTGACATTGTTTTTGTTATCTACATTCCAAAAATGGAGCGTTGTATCTTTGTTGGAAACCAGCTCCTTCTTCAGAGGAAGAAGTTAAATGATTAAATACAGAAGACATACCCCATCACACACACACACACACATAATATATATATATATATATATATATTATATATATATATATATATATATATATATATATATATATATATATATCCATTTCCAAGTAAGTTTATCTTATCTTATCTTATATATATATATATATATAATATATATATATATATATATATATATATATAAATGAAAAGTACGAGCACAGAATCCTGGAATATTCTTATGTATTGAACCGGGAAATGTACAGAACAAGCAGTAATTAAGCCTAGAAAAATAAAGGCAAAAAAAAATCAAAATATTACTACTGAAGTTAGAATTTTAAAACTAAAGTAATAATAAACGCCCTTTCATATTTTTACTTAAATGTTTAAATTGAAATATTCAAAAAGTTATTAATTTTCAGTTTTAGTGAAAAGATTAATTGCCTCTAAGTTTACAAATTAAAAATTTGATATTACAAATTTACATATTTTTAAAAATCACAAAATAGTTTAAGCAAAAATGACAATTATAACCCGTAATTTTTTAAAAATTGGAACTAAAGAATTGTTTCTACACTCTGCACTCAATTTTGTTCATTAGCTTTCATTTTTTTTAAATATCGATTCGAGTAAAGTCGAATTTGAGCATCTGCAAGGATTTATGGAAAGAGAGGAAAAAATTTTAATCATAAGAAGTTTTGCATAAGTGTGCATAATCGTAAACAATTTCTGAAAATATCAAAAAGTAAAAAAAGTTATGATCCAAAGTCCATAATTAGGCCATGCGTATGCGAGAATATTTTTAACTTTTTGAATTTGCACTTCAAAGGATTTCAAAAATTATTTTGAAATTATAAACAGAAACAAATTTACAGATTCAAACTACCCAACTTTGATTTAAAAAAAAACAAGAGTGCATATTCTAGGATTTATGGAAGATGAGAGTAAAATACATTTTTTTTGCATAATCGTATGAATTCCCGTATGTAGAACACAAATTCCCATAAATTTTCCGAAAATTCCAAACAATAAAAAGTTATGAGCGGCTATACAGGGCTCCCAAACTTCAGCAGTAATATTTTAAGTTTTTCGTTCTTCTTGTACTATATTTTTCCAGACTTAATTGTTACTTGTTCTGTACTTCGGGTTCAATACTTAAGAATATTTTCATTCTTGTCCACTTTTTTTTTTCCAAGCAACGCTTCTATTATTATAATTAAAAGAAAAAAAATGATACTATCTGTTACAAGTAAATATGTTTTTAAACAATTTTTGTTATAAAATAATGTTATATTCTAATGAAATAATAATTAATTAGATTTTTTCATGAGTGAAATTTTGGAATTTAATATATTTGTAATGTGTAAAACATTTTAATACATGAACAGAATAATAAAAATCAATACGTAATCACAAAACGTCATAACTTTTTTATGCTTAATATATTTAGACGGGGTTTTCTCCAAAATATTCGTCTTGAACTTCATTTGAGTTCAAATTATATTTTTCTCTTAAAAAAGACAAAAATATTTTGAATTCTTGAAATTATCACCTTTTCTTTGTCACTTAAAGCTATTCATAAAAGAGGATATATAAAGACTATATATGTTTATTTGAAAGTATTTACCCTGATTTATTTTCTATTTGTTATCTCGCTCACTCTGAAGTTTGATTCCTCTATTTCATTGACGTTTTTACTAAAGTCTGGCTCGATAAATATGTGTGCCTGTTATTTGCGCGCGCGCGCGTGTGGTTCAACGGTAAACTTGAAGCTGCTCAGGAAGAACATTAACAGATTTCACCAATTCCGAAGAGCCTATGAAGGTCATGAACGCAACCCCTTCCTCCACACTAAACCTTTAAAAACGTCTGATAAACTGGAGTAATGGGTTTGCATAACTTTAAAACGTATATTAGCAGGAAATTAGAATTATTAGAGAGAGTCACCAAGGATCAGGTCAGAGATCAGAGAATGTAATCAATTATAGACAGATTGATGTTTTATTAGAAGACAGACCAGCTTATTATATGCATCAGCTTTTTGAATGCGGGATCCAAATTAATTGGACTTCCGGTCTCTTATTCCACTGCCTTTCGACTCTTTATTTTCTCTCCGTACACCCTTCGCAACACAGTCAGCTAAGAGAGTATAGAATGCCATTTTCACACCTGTTTAGCCTCCATCCCACTGTTGCTTCGAGCTCATACATTTTATGCCTCCTTTTTTTCTTCCAATTTACTACCGTTAAAACTCGAAATGGAGCAACGAAATTTTATGTCATATTTGCTAGGGAGTACTTCCGTGGTTATCTAACCTGTCAGAAATAGTAGCCAAATCGCTCAAAAATCATATTCTGACACCTTAAATAAGGAAAGAAATACATTGGATAAATGTGGTCTTTGGTTTATCTATAAAATGAAGTGATGGTCACAGCAGCAATGATTTTGATCATATGTCTACTAAATCAGAGTTGACCGGGAGACAAAATCAAAAACAACATGAATTTGGCCTTCATATCGACTAGCATGTGTTTCAGCTACAGAAACAAGGAAAAGAAGGGTCGGTCACTGTTACTGACACAACCTCCGGAGACAAAGCGTAGATGAAAGGTCATGAACTTGAACTCGCAGCAAGGTATTCGATACATTAGGGATTTAGTTATCTGCAACTCGCATATATCTCATAAAGCTCACTGTGGTAACACAATAACGTTTTAAGTGATAATACTCCAAGTACCTTGAAAATAATGTCATTGTCGCTATTTTAAACATAAACTTTGAGCAAAGACACTCCAGTCGTAAGCATCCCACCTGTCTGTTTCAGGAACTACATTGTCCTATACTTTCTTTCTGTGTAAAGACCGTAGAATGTACTTTAAGGGATATTTCAATAGCATTTTTCGCAGGTTGAAAGATTTGAAGGCTTTTTCGTTGCTTTATGATTCGAGAAAGATGTGGCTACTTTCTCTGGCGAGCCGAGCAAGTACATAGACGTCTCCCAAAAGTTCGTACTTGAACGCGAATTCTTCAGTAATTACATGACACAATCTTCTTTCCCTAACTATACCAAGAGGTGGAGTTCAACTTAAACATTTTATTAATTTTAGCATTGACCCTGTTCACAGCTGTTGAGGCACGTATGAAGTACGTTATTTGAAAGCCCCAAAGCATCACGCCAGTGTCCATATCAAGTTAGCTGGAAACACTGCAGAGATTGGCATAATAGTGTCTCACCACCTTCTCTTGCACATGCAGACACGCGCACATACATACACACGCATCATGAGCCTTTAATAAATTGCGAGTAAAGAACGACCCAACAAGGGAGCATTAATATAGTCACTGGACCAGCTAGATTAAAAATGGCAGATAAACCTATCTCATTCTCTCACGACTGTGCCACTTCGAAACCTTATACTCGTCTGGTGAAACTTCTCCCCTAGTTCCTTACTGAAATTTCCGAGATTCTCTGGAAATCTATGACTATAGAAGAAGGGTACTTTTTTACTCATGTCGCACCCATATGCTTGCCTACAGGACTCTTCTAGTACAAAAAGAAGTAACCAGAAATTCCGATGCTTAACTTGGGTCTTTGCTTGCAACCTGCGAATAATAAACTATTTGTCATCATATCTGTACTAAATGCTAATTTCAGGTGGAAGTGTTCTGAAGGCTTCTTTCAAGATGGCAGAAAACATGGTTCTGAAACGGGTAAGTACTAAGATACAATCATAATTTATATCATTTGTGAGTGATACTGCTACAGACATGCCGCTATTGCTCTTACAATCGCTTGAATGTCATAAAATGGGTGCACCATACGAACGAAAATGGGTACAGAAGTATGTTTGGCGAGGATTCTCCACAAACTACCACGACCACTGAGTTAAAAGCATTCGACAAATATACATAAGCGTTCATCATATATACATATACTTCTCCTGAATCTGTTTTACTGCAAATATCAGATCAGCAGTGCTTCTTTCACAAATAAAGTTAGATTGGCTTTTTGACTGGAGATTGTTAGTAATATGATGGTGAATGAAGTGATTCAGGAGATTTTGCTGTTAAGATGTTGCCAGTAATTGCCAGAGGGAAATAATTTTATGACTGTCACATGATCGTCTGTCATCTTTGTTCTTTTAAAGGTGAACGCTTCAAGCATTCTTGAATAGGTGGGGAGTGATGCTGGCTAATGAGGCACCATTCCTCAAGTATTTTTTAAAACATTTCACCACTACATATATATATATATATATATATATACTTAGATATATACACATAAAATATTCACACTCACACACAAACTGTTTCTTTCTCAAACTTGTAAGATATATTTTCTTAGAAATGTTTATTTAATATCAAAATCTGAGTCTTTAGGTTTCCTTTTCCCAAAATACATTTATATACATCTAGTTACCATCAGGAAGTAAACTGGTATTCCTATGTGCATCGTATACGCGTGTGTATGCGAATCCACAATATCATTTAACATTTTTTATACTGATATCGACCGAGCTAAGAAGTTTAACATATTTCGTCAGCGCAGAATACCTGACACATATCTGCACACATGCTTACTTATGGCTTTTACGCCATAATCTTGAAAATGATATGTCTAATAATACAGAACATCTGAAAAGCAAAGGGATCTTCAATGAAAGCGCATATAAACAAAGATAAAAAGATTAAATAAAACGCATGGCTGTTCAGAGCTGTTATTAGTGTCCAGAATTTTCATACCGTTATATATATGTATATATACAAAAGTATTATATATATATACACAAAAGTATTATATATATATATACACACACAAAAGTATATATATATATATGTGTGTATATATATATATATATATATATATATATATATATACACACAAAAGTATTATTTATATATATATATATATATATATATATATATATATATATATATATATATAACACACAAAAGTATTATATATATTACTCTTTACTCTTTTACTCTTTTACTTGTTTCAGTCATTTGACTGCGGCCATGCTGGAGCACCGCCTTTAGTCGCGCAACTCGACCCGGGACTTATTCTTTTTTTTTGTAAGCCCAGTACTTATTCTATCGGTCTCTTTTGCCGAACCGCTAAGTGATGGGGACGTAAACACACCAGCATCGGTTGTCAAGCAATGCTAGGGGAACAAACACAGACACACAAACACACACACACATATATATATATATACATATATACGACAGGCTTCTTTCAGTTTCCGCCTACCAAATCCACTCACAAGGCATTGGTCGGTCCGGGGCTATAGCAGAAGACACTTGCCCAAGATGCCACGCAGTGGGACTGAACCCGGAACCATGTGATTGGTTAGCAAGCTACTTACCACAGCCACTCCTGTGTATATATATATATACACACAAAAGTATTATATATATATATATATACACAAAAGTATTATATATATATATATATATATATATATATACACACACATAAGTATTATATATATATATATATATATATACACAAAAGTATTATATATATATATATACAAATATATATATATATAGATATATATATATATATATATATACAAAAGTATTATATTATATATATACAAAAGTATTATATATATATATATATATACAAAAGTATTATATATATATATACAAAAGTATTATATATATATATATATATACAAAAGTATTATATATATATAACAAAAGTATTATATATATATATATATAACAAAAGTATTATATATATATATATATATATACACAAAAGTATATATATATATACAAAAGTATTATATATTATATACAAAAGTATATATATATATATATACAAAAGTATTATATATAATATACAAAAGTATTATATATATACAAAAGTATTATATATATATATACATATACACACACACAAAAATATTTTATATATATATATATATATATATATATATACACGAAAGTGTTATATATATATATGTATATATATATATACACACAAAAGTATTTTCTCTTTCTCACGCGATCGTCTTTCTTTTCTTTCAGGACCGTCTTAAGGACAGCACGTATCCTATATCTGTCTTCTATCTTTTCTCTTCTCAAAGAAAATATTTCTCTATCGTTCGCTTTTTTTCCCCTCATTCTGGTCTACGGCCTTCCATGTTTGATTTCGTTCGGTTTCCTTCGGTTTCCTTGTGTGTCTCCACTGTCCTCTTTTTGTTCCCAACTTTGACACTCCATAAATCCCTAATTTTATTTTGGTACTTATGGGAGCAACTGTCTTCGGAGACTCATATTGTCATTCAATGCTCGTAATGGAGAGTAGATAGACAGCTGATAACTGATGAAGGGTCGTTCTTTATGTTATTTGTCCTGTTTTTCATTTCTTTCCAGTGTTGTTTGTATATTGAACTCATTTGCTTTCGTATTTCATGTTGTTTACTGTTGGTAACGTCCTGTACCCATATATGCATTTATATATATATATATATATATATATATATATAATATATATATATATATATATATATATATATAGATATATAGATATCAGTATTATATATCCATTACGGCTGATCTTACCAAACCTTTTCGCATTAAGGTTTACACAGAATGTCAGGTAACAGTCCGATTACGTAACCCAGTGCTCTTCAGAGGTAGCCGCTTTGGAATGAAATATAGCGACTGCTCTATAGAGAGCTGGCGCCATATTAATATACCTACTCTACTGACAGATATACGAGTGCATTTTTTCCTAACTTCTGGACTCTTAGACGCTTTTACACACACACACACACACACCACACACACACACACACACACACACACACACACACGTAAGCAAGCGTCCTCATGATTGTCCTAAAAAGTGTAAAAGCAACACAAAACGATAGGATTTCATTAGTGGTTAAATGAATTCTATATTGTGAAATATTTTTACTTTGTTCTCCCGAATGAAAGTATCGCTTAACCAACAGGTCGAGTTCACTTTAATAGTAAGGGTTGACTCTCTCCATATTAGTAGTCCAACCACAACAAATAAAAATTTCATTTTCCCCACGTCCTGTACTTACACCCACCCACATATATACACGACCACACTGGCCTTTCAAACTCCCATCTGTATTTTTTGTCTTTCCTCTACCATCTCGCCTTACCACATCTTCATCTCAAAACCACATACGCAAAAAAAAAAAAAAAATGGAGTGGGCAGTTGCCACTTGAATGTTGACATGCAGGACAATGGCTAAATGAGACCAATCTAGAGGGCTTAAAAATCAGCCTCCGGTGAGCATCACCGTTTTTCTTGTGATTGCTTTTTTCATTTCATTTTTACAGTGTTTATTCCATCCATGAATTCTATTCTGGTCTTTTTACAGTTCATCCCCATCAACCGGATACGGTGATTTCAGGCCTCCAGCTATAAATAGCATAATCTATACTTTTCCATCCATCCGTGTCCCATAATTTTTACTTTATCTTCTCCCACTTAAAGGTTCTTTAACATGGCTTTTACAAAACTAAATTTGTAATATTATGAGTGCGTGCATACGCGTACGCAAACATACTGACATTCACATATGCATGCATACATACTGAGTGTTTAAAACTTTATCATTGAATTCGAAATCTTCTAGGCTTTTACATGATAAACACCTGGCTTTGCGTAGATATTAAGCAGGAAGGCTTCAAACGGGAATAAATTCAAATATTCTTAGTTTACCCCCATCTCACTTTTAAAACTGCTTTGTGAAAAGTATTACTACTACTACTACTACTTTTTCATCTTGAGCCAGTCGTGACTATTTAGAAAAACAACAGTCAAATAGAGTAAACAGAAAACTGTGCGCACGCACATACACACACACACACACATTAAAACTGTCTAGATAACTTGTGTTATCGGCTCCTGAAAGCTATTTGTAACCAGAATGCTAACTGCACATTCTTTCGATAGAGGTCGCCTGCGAATAGTGCTCTTGTATGAGACTATTATATGAAATTCCTGAGATAGACCAAACCTTTAGCAATAACCTTTAAAGAGTTACTGGATCTCTCGTAATGGTTGTAATTTTTTTAGCTTTACGAAGAATGGGTGGAGATTTGAATCTGGCCTTTTTTCATTAAAAACTATGCAAAAGGGCACATAAATTGGAAAAAAAAAATTTTAGCACTGTTTTATTATTATTATTATTATTATTATTATTATTAAGTAGCAAGCTGTCAGAATCGTTTAAAAATCAGACAAAATGCTTAGTGGCAATTTTTTTCTGATTCATTACAATCTAAGTTCAAATTCAGTCGACGCCAACTTTGCCTTTCATCGTTTTGGAGTCGATGTAATCGGCTTATTCCCTGCCCTCAACATTACTGTTTTTGTGCCTAAATCGGAAACAATTTAAGTTGGCATAATTTTTAGAACCTCGGGAAAAATGCCTTCATGTTTTGTGTTCAAATTTCGCCGAGGTCAACTTTGCCTTGTACTGGTCTCGGTGGTATCGACTAACCTATGCCTTCAAAATCACTAGTCGTGTACCGTAATTAGAAGTTATTATTACTACTATTATTATGCCTTCAAAATTACTAGCCTTGTGCCGTAATTAGAAATTATTTAAAAAAACGGCGAGCTGGCAGAATCGTTAGCACGCCGGATGAAATGCTTAGCGGTATTTCGCCCGTCGCAACGTTTTGAGTTCAAGTTCCACCGTGGTCGACTTTGCCTTTCATTCTTTCGGGGTCGATAAATTAGGTACCAGTCGATGTAATCGACTAGTTCCCTCCCCCAAAACTTCAGGCCTTGTGCTTATAATAGAAAGGATTATTATTATAATTATTATTATTATTATTATTATTATTATTATTATTATTAAAGCAGCAAACTGGCAGAGTTGATGCCGCACCGAACAAAATGCTTAGAGGCACTTCTGATTTATATTCTGAATTCAGAATCTGTTGACGTCACTTTGCTTTCCATTCTTTAGATGGTCGATAAAGTAAGTATCAGTCGAAAACTGGAATCAATGTAATAAACTTGTTCCGCCCCCAAAATTTCAAGCCTTATGCCAATAATAGAAAGGGTCATTATTATTATCACGACTCACATCAATCTTGATGTTCTTCTGGGTTAGCTATATCATGTCTTGTCTTCCTGCAGCTTAGAGAAGCAACACTTTCCAGTGCACTGTTTCGAGTATGGCCGTCAACTAGGTACTTTCTGTGATGTCTAATAGTTCTAACTTTTCAAATTCCAAGTCTTAATAGCTTTCGGATTTCTCATTTTCTGTCTCCACCATGTTCTGATCCGCAGTTAGCGCCATGTCATTCAAGATCCATCCATAGGTCTTCTTCCGGGGGTAAGCGAGTTCTGGTCAATAATGCTGCATCTTCTAATCTGTGTGAATTGTCATATCCCATATGACTTTCACTTGCTCATTCTCTGCAACTGGCAAGGGTTTGTGTTCGTATCATTTGTCAGTAAACTGTAGCCCGGGTTCCCTGTACATCCTGCGCAATTTGTCCTGGCGTTTTCTGTACTCCTTTCTAGTCCAGTTTTGACCACCCACTAACTACAAGTCTAGTCGTTTCAGATTATTTTCTTCTCTTTTCTACCAGTCTTCCAAGTGCTGAAAAGGGAATAGAGGTTCTATTCTTCTTCCTCTGCTTAAGTGATATAACAATAGGTTGGAGTTGAGCTTCACCAAATTGATTTTTCCAAGATACAACATATGAGGACAATTCTTTGGTGGTAGATCACTGGCTTACGAAACTCTCCACTCGCTAGAGCAGCAAAAGAAACAATTTGAAAATTGAAGTCTCCATATTAATGTGTCGATTCAATAAATATTACTATTACTAATTTTTTTCGAACCATAGGTTGAATGTCTATGTTGTCGCTTGGTCTGCCAAACATTTCATTCGAATTACACCATACCGCCTCAAAAAGGAAAGGACACACTTGATAATATAGAATTTTGATTGAAAAATAAAGACAAGAAAATTATGGTTGGAATGTCAGCTGAATCAGGATTGACCTTGAAGTAAATAACATTTTCTTAAATAAGTCCTTAATTTTATTTTGTTGTGATATATTTTAAATTGAGAACTTGAGTAAATGAGTGATTTTCAAGCATTTGCAACCGTTCTCAGGCCGGAGACCTGGTTCCAATGCTTGCAACAAAGTGAACGCCACTAAAGGCAACCACCGTAATAGGGTTTAGCTCAGCACTGCAAGTTCATAAACCACAGTCAACATTTACAGCGTTACCATTGCCGAGAATGACATACTGTTACCGACGCGTAGTATCTATTTCGATTAGGCTGATTGAGTAATTTAAAATTCATGCCTTGACTACATGTGCAACGTAGTGTCAATGGCAGGATTCAAATCGCCAATTTTTTTTTCTCGTAAGGTACTTTGTTGACTCGGACATTTGCCTTTCCCACTTATACTAAGAATGTTGTTGTTGTTGTTTAGCTCCATACCAGCTCTGATTGAACGAGCTGCCTCTAATAAACGTAATTTCTTCCAATCATAACCATCCTATCTTTTTAGAAATATTTTAAAGACTATATTATCCAATGTATTTTCCTTTCCCAAAACAGTAATGTCATTTAAGGGAAAAATTCACTCTCGTTCCAAGCAGGTTGAACGAAATCAATTTTACGGTTTTTACTGATACTTTTGAGCCAACATTAGCCAAAATGGCAGCTAAATCACTAACTACCCACTATCTTAGAAAGAGATAGGCGTTATAGATAGTTCTAGATAGGCGTTTCTGAATAGGTACAGAATGATTACAAGTTTTCTGGATCCTGATTGGAAACTGAAGAACAACTTATAATTATCGAAATGGAGAAAAGCACAAAGGGGAAGTCGAAATCGGCAAAACTTAAACATACAGCGCGGAAGGTAGTTTGTTCTGTGTTATATTGCTGTTATTTTGCCGTTCTATATTTTAAAATGAATAGGTTTTTAAATTAGACGTGAAAATTTATGCAAACGGGGTACAATTATAATGACTTATAGCTGTTTAGCCTCAAGGCAACTCTGATCCGACAGATCTATGATCAAAGTATAGCATTCATGACCTTTCCATATATTCTTTCTGAACGTACCGCAGAATGTTATTGAATATGACCATTTTTTTAAACGGTCGGCTGAAATTTGAGACAGCATTAGTTGCTATTTCTAGAAGGTCTAGCGATTACACAGAGCAGCGTTTCTCATCACATTTTCATGAAAGTTATACAGTAAACCACAAGCATAAGGACTACAGCACAACATTTACTGTAAGTAAAAACAGGAATTATTTAATCAAGAATGTTATTAATTTTATTTAAGTTCTGAAAAATTTTCTTACTTATATATATTGAAAAGAAGGCTCGCAGAATATTATTGATACGACTGCAATGGTATAAACTGACATTGAAACACACATAGACTCGTTATAATTATTTGCTCTGAAGCAAGTCAACGGTTGCAGTGAGATGTGAACTAGCAAGCCATGTCTCAGTGGTTTCTACCAATGGTTGTCTTTCACACTTGAGATAAAGAATCTGTAACTAAGTAGTAGTAGTAGGACTCAGTTCATATAATTACAAATAGATCTACTCTCAACAGTATCGTTAATATTTAAAAAATCGAGTCACCACTTTGTCTGTGGCTTTTAGATTTAACAATCCCTGAAATGAGATTTTATCTACTAATTGTATGGGGTAATTTCATTTAATCAAAAGTTTCATAATACGTATGTGAAACGTTACAACATGCGTATTTCGTCTGCAGAAGTCTCAAGTGTGGTACATTCTTTCAACCACACCGCCGAAATCATAAATAAGTATGACTGTATACAAGGCAGAAAGTTTATCTTACCCTGCATTGTTCAGCTATGTAAATTGTTGCCATTTATGTTGAATAATTTGTTTATGACATCTATGGCCAGAATAAAAATATATAGTGCAAGAATAAAAATATACAGAAATGCTCATGCACGCGCACACATACACATAAATAGGCCCGCACATGCACTAGAGTTGCTCTCTCACATAAACTGCATACAAAGATAATGAAATGAGATATTTTACCCTTTTATTTTAATATTTCTACACGTAATTTTGGCTCTTTCCCTTATGTTGTCATATGTTGATCATGATTGGTTTGTGCGAGTCTTGATTATGCTCACATGAAGTATTATATTGATACGGTACCGATAAAGCAACTTCGTTCACACAAAACAGTGAAATTACACAAATTGCAGCAAGGCAAATCTATAGCGTGAGAGCCAAGTTTATAGTAGGAACGACCACAGTTCAATGATTTAAATCAGTGAATGAAATCAAGCAATAGGAGTCGATGGTGCGTTCCTTGTCACTGGTGTTATACCGCATTTCCGCCAATCACATAAATCTTAATAGTGAAGTTTAACTGGCTGTAATCAGGTTCCTTGATCGAGCAATAAATTCTTCATAGTATAAACAGAGAAAGCGCAATAAATGAGGAGCGATTCGTTAACTTATAGTGATGGATATGGGTTTTTATTAGTCAGCAGAATGATCATGTCGGTAGGACTTCCGTTGTATATCGTATCGAACGGTTTGATCATTATACCTTTAAAAGACAATGGTCAAAAGAGCAAACACATCTATCGTAACCAAACGTTGAAATATGAGAAAATAAGGTAGTTGTATAAATCAAGATAAAAGTATAACGCAATAACAAATTAAGAAGCCTATTACTCAATGACTTACATTTAAACAAAATACCCATTTATCTAAGCTGGTTTCTGTAAGATTGCAAACAGGAAACTAAGTTCTTTTTGCTTGTATCATTGAAACTTACTAGTTGTAAAACAGATGGTTTCCAGACAAGTAGAACAATATTTTGTTTGAAAAGTTTTGTCTGAAGGATATCCTGCAGAATAATAGTTATATATATTTTTTGTTCTTTATAGCTATACGTTATAAAGAACAAATTATAAAGCTGGTAAATAACTTAGAGATGATACGCAGTGTATCTGTATTTCAAGAATTGCGCTTCTTTTGTATATTAACAACTGACGTTTTATTCTCGAGGCCATTTTTGAATAGTAAATCTTTCTAGCTGCCTGCCTGTCCGTCACCTCGCTCTCTTTCCCCGCAGACGGGAATAACATGCAGGTTTATACACACACACAGACAGACAGACACACACAGACACACACACACACGCACACACACATATACACACACACACGTATTATATATAAAGAGAGAATATTCTCGGAAATATTTTTTCCTAACGTTTGTATTCAAGAAAGAAACAGCAAGATGAATGGGATATGTTGTCAGACACAAAATTCCTTTTCCAAATATCTGTATCAGAAACATATACTAACCGAAGTGTAATTGAAAACACTCACTCATATAACTCTCTCCCAAAAGTCGACGAAACTTAGTTTTGCCTGAGACCTTTGAATGTTAGCTTGATGTATTTCTTTCCAGCATCCCTCAGCTCACAAGTTCACCTCACCGTAAATGAACACCATGAATTGTCTTTGTTTATCCCACTCTCAAGCCAGACTTGATCCACTAAACTTCTCATTAAAAACGCTCTAGCTGTCAACACTTTGTCTTTTTGTATATCACAGACACCACTGTCCATTGTATTCTTCTTTAATATAGTACAGTGTAATTGAGGGAGATTTAGCTGCTATTTCTAGCAGGTTCACCGACAACGTAGAGTACATATGGGGACCCATTTTTAGTAGCAAGGTTGAATTGGAACCAAGGGTGAATTAAATGGTGATGGGAATGCTCACTACTGAAGCACTTTCCACAATAGGTTTTTTTCGACCAGGGGTGACTTGGAATTGAACAAGGTTAGCATAAACAGTCCACTTTCATTTGGCAAATAACAGTTAGAATCATTTACTTTGAGCGCCAATAGTATCTATGCAAAAAGACACACAAAATGAAAAAAAAAAAGAAAGAGATCAACAACAAAATTAAATGCTTCCTTCGCGTTGTTGTTTACTTTCGTGTTTATGTTGTGTAGATCTTGCTTCTTTTTCCATCTGAAATATCCCGGTGTTACTTTTGCAAAGAAAAATGGTTAGGATAAAATGGCTAGGATAAAGAACTAGACCCGAGTGACAAGATGTTTTATTTAAAACAGTGAGTCCAGCACGATACAATTTGTTGGACGTACCGTTTACTAAAACACACACTCATTCACTCACACGCTAGAAGGCCTTAGCTGTTGGGGAAGTTATAAGAATGTAAGCACATTCATTCAGTGCTATCGATGTTCAGAAGAAAGTGAGACAAAGAAACTCTGGGAGGCCGTTTTGCAGGTTGTTGACAATTCCTCAGAGGGGACGTGCTCGAGTTACCTTCCCAATTGATAGCATAACGTCAGTAACCATCAAATGAAATTATACGGGGTGTAGTTTGGCGATGTAAAACTGGATCTCTACTTTTAAGGACCACCCCAACACTAATATTAGCGAGAACCATTGAAGGTTGCCTCCAAATAGTGGTTCAACAGCTCGAAATAGTAGTCAAATATCTCTTTGATAGCTCCCTACACTCTTAAATAAGGAAAAGAACAGGTTGGATAATGTAGTCCTTGGCATATGCTCCTAAAAAAAGAGAGATGATCATTGCTAGAATACCTTTGATTATAGGCTACCGTCATCAGATTTGATGAACTGCAGCTGAGCAACAATTACATTACTAGCATTTACCAACATCAGATCAAAACCTCAAGATTAATCTTAATTGAAAGCGATAAAACGTCCAGATGATGTCTATCTGGTTCAGATTACTGGAATGTTTACTGCTTTCAGTTTCTTGCATATCCTCCTAAAACAACAAGTGCCATTAATTAATGACCCTTCACACACACTCAGATGAGAATTTTCATCGGTACGTTTTTTTTAAAAAGCTTTGCAAGAAATAAGTGTAATAAAAGAAAATGAATTTGTTCTTCAAATGTTTTAAATGAAAAGGAAATGAAAGATTTTTTTAGAAATAATATTTTTTTTTCGTAGTTTGCTGAAAATAAATGGTCAGTGGTGGTGGCGGATATTCATTCTGGGTTTGGTTTTGAATTCTTGTTTATTTGAACGTTAAAAGTTAAAATTAAACACTCACTAACAAATAAGTAACAAGCAAAAACCCAAAAGAAAAAAGAAAACTATACAGTACAACAAAAATTGGCACAAAGTTATGTAAGCTATCTGTTCTCAGAAAACTTGATATTTCAGAGGAAGGAAGTCGAGATAAAAGAAGACAAGGCAGCTGGATGATGGAAAATGACTGTGTATAAAAGAGAGAGAGAGAGAGAGAGAGAGAGAGAGAGAGAGAGAAGGAGAGTGTGTGCGTATGTGTGTGTACATGCGTGTTCGTACACACACACAAAAATGTTCATTTAAACACATCACAGACATATACTTACTGGTCTACATGAGTAAACTTGAAAAATAAGCATATGTGTATACACACAGTACATTCTGTACCATACTACCTTCCTCCCACACTGACACTATATTCAGACAGACGCCTACATACACAAAACGACACATATTAACAAAGCAATCAAATTAACAGTAGAAGTGGGAATGGACGGAATATATGACGGATTGGTATAAGTAAAGGGAAATGTAGCCCTATTCAAATCTGGCCTACAACCATTTCTTTCTTCTGATTTTTTTCCGAATTCAAATTCCTGTCAAAAGTTCTTTACATGAAGAATACTGTAAGAGTGAATCTCGAGTATTTATATGAGCCAATGTTTATTGTAATTCTTTGGGATATAAACGAATAGCAACTAAAATATGTTAAATCTAACACAACAATGTTTTTATTACTTTTCTGTACCCTCAGAATAGTTATTTTGATTTATTGAGAATAGTGATCTTTTATTATATATATATAATATATATATATATATATATATATATATATATATATATATATATATATCTTTTTATACGTTGGATATAGAGATTTCACGAAGCGGGGTCAGATACAACTGTCTCCACACGACGTACTTCAAATTACTCCACTAAACACGTTACTCCAATAAGTACAAACTCGCAACGACTTCCTACGACTTTCACAAACACTCAACGCCTCCTCCCATCTCAACCAATACACTACTCTTTGTAAGAGTCCGGCTAGATCATTCTTCCAATCTCACAGGGGTGTCAATGACTCAAGCCACAACACCTCCCTCTTTGAGATTTACTTCCTCGGGAAGTTTAATATTTCTTCCGTTTAGGCACTACTTCCAACCGTTCTGTTCATTTCTTCTTTTTTGTGCTGCTACACCTAGGTTTGACTTCTGGTGGCATTGGAACATCAAGGGTGTTGTAGAGCACTTCCATGAGCATCTCTTTTCTTTTTTCCGTATATCTGTTTTCAATTGGTTTAACTGTCTTTTGTATTCCCATTTTTCACCTCTTATCATATACGTCATTTTGCCTATTCGTTTTGCCACTACTCCGGCTTCCCAAACTTCTCTTCCATTTCTATGTATTTTGAAAAACACCTTGTCACCGATAGTAAAATAATTTGTCGTATTTTTACTCTTTTCCCTATTTGTTTTTCTTAGTGGTAACAGCTTCTCAAAATTTGACTTTATTTTTCGAGCAAACATTAGTTCTGCAGGCGACTTGCCTGTAGAAGTGTTGGGGTTTGGTGTTATCCTGTAAACCCTTAAGAATTGTGTTAATGTTGCATCATCGACAAGATCGTTTCTTGATTTCTTCAATGCTTTTTTAAATATATCCACGAACCGTTTCACCCGTTTGATCGTGGGTGATGTGGCGGAGTAGAGATGTGTTCAACTGTATACATTTTACAAAAGATTTTAAATTCATACGCCGTAAACTGAGTACCGTTATCGGATATTATGGTATCCGGGACACCATATCTTGCAAAGAGTTCATGAAAAAATTCTATTGTTACCGAAGAGGTTGGTTTCCTACATCTACATATTTCCGGCTACTTAGTATAACTATCTACTACAATCAGGTAATACGCGTAGTTTACTGGTACAGCAAAATCTATATGAAGCCTGGTCAATGGATTGTCGGTTTAGGCCACGGTTGAAATTTTATCGGTGGTGACTTGGCTGTGAGGGTATAACATCTGCTGGATTTCACTGATTCTTTAATGTTACGATCCATTGTAGGCCAATATACGTAACTTCTCACTAGTGATTTCATTCCCGAAATCCCTGGGTGACCTGTATGAAATTCCCTTGATAAACGCCTTTGTAGTGCGGCTGGCACTACGACTCTTTGTACATACACCAACACATTGTCACACAGTGAGAAATGGTTCGCATTTGTGTTGCGCATATTTTCTCTAGCCTTCGGTGTTTATTTTATTTCAGTTCTATATTTAAGAGATGAAGAATTATGTACATGGAAAAATGGAGACCACCTCCCCCTGTGAGATGAAGTTAAAATAATAGACAGAGAACACCACTGGAAAATACAAAAACTAAAAGAAGCAGCACATATGCTAGGATACAACAACCTCCTAAGCAGACCGAGTGCAGATATGAACAGCATATGTGAACCGGTATTATGGAAGGATAGGAGAATATTAGATTTATAAGCCCTAAAATTCATTCCATAATTGCCCACGGGCATATGGCGTTGTGGCTAAGAGCGCGGGCTACTAACCCTAAGATTCCGAGTTATGTAGTTTGAATGAGAAGCTGTAACTGAAGATTAAGATTATTAACCCCACAGAGAGAGGAAAAAGAGAGACAGCATTGCGATGGTTTTGACTGACTGTCATCCTGTACTCCCCTTGTTGCTAACAAAATGGCATGTGCCGGCTGTCTGAGCAACTGGTTGTTTTAATGGCGGAACAAACAGGACATTAAAGATTACAAAAATAGCGATTCTCACTTTGAAACTAACGATTTTGAAAAGCTTTTTAGATTAC
>NC_043022.1:11140105-11141205 GCF_006345805.1 Octopus sinensis
TGAATATGCCTATCTCCGACATTATAGCAGAAGTTAATATCGTAGATATTACACTAGATCTTAAAACAAGTAAACACTACTGCAAGAAGTCGATATATGTTAAGGTGGGATTCTCTTGATAAAACAACACCGCTTTAACAAATGCACGCCACAATTAAAAAGACATCTACACTGCCTTCAACTGAACGACTCACTTGCAACTACCGACCACAAACCTCTTGTCTTCTCGAAGAATGTACCCACCCAAGATCGAATTATATAGAACTATACTCTCTCCCCTCTACATGGTGTCAAGAAGAGCTATTTGGGGTTCATGACAAACAAAATAATTTCAATGAATAGCCTGGTCAACATAATGCACTTCTCTCTCCTGTTCCATTTGGAAGTCCAGGAGCCAAGAATATGACTGCTCTACTATAGTCTAGACTAATGTTGACAAGGCCTCTCTATCATCTATAGGAAATGTAATTGCTAGTTCTACTTGGCTGAAAACTTCACATCCTAAAACAAGATGCAGTATCCCTCGACAAGAAATACGAAATAATTTCTTTCGTCACAAATGAACTTTAATCCAAACTCAGTTCTAACAAAGCAACTCAGAAAATGATTCCCTTGTGAAACAAGTAGTTACCGCTCTGACAAAGGAAAAGTAAATATCTCGGCAGTTGGCCTTCGCTAAGTCTTTAAGAATTTTGCAGTGATAAGTAGCAGCTTACATTGGGTTCTGTCGGGTTATAAGGTATAACTTATGGGAGTATAGATAACCAGCGATCACTAAGGGTCTCGCTTTACTCTCCAAGAGCATCTAAAGAATTAAGCATGTTCCTACGTGTCGATGAAACTCTGAGTAATGGCCGTGGGAGTCATTATCTACTAACTTCCCTTCTGTCTCAAACACACACACACACACCACCACACACACACACACACACACATCTTCCGTTTATGCCGTCTATGTGACGCATTTGGCGAGAACTAAATAAATTCTGTGTGAAATTTGTGTAGGAGTTTTGATTTTAATATTGTATGTGGTTTTGTTATTTTCACTGAGAAAGAGAGAGGAGTCATTTAAAACAATATGTTGATAAGAATTTGTCTAA
>NC_043022.1:11151305-11163805 GCF_006345805.1 Octopus sinensis
CAGGATTTTGTGCGACTTGAACGCTCGTGGGTTTTTGGAATGGTAGACAAGGAGCGGCTTAATCTTCAAGTTACCACTCGCATTGGCGCAAAGGGCGAGAGTTAGCCTATCTTTCATAGGCTTGTAGCCTGACATTTTCTTCTCTAAGGTTAAGTAGGTTCTTCTGGGCATTCCCCCCACAAAAAAAGTCTACCGTAATCAGCTTTTTCTTCTCAACGCTATCCTTTGCGCTAACCTCCTTAGGACCCATGGCTAACACAACCAATTACTATAAAATAATAGCAAAAATGCACACAAAACACAAGGATGCTGCCACAACTAGATAAACACGTTAACTGAGCGAGCGGAGACTGCGCTTGTTGAGAGAGCGGGTGCAAGCTCAGCGCCGACTAGCTTGTATGAAACTCGCTCGTACTGCGGATTTTTGCTTGTATTTCAAGACAAAAATTTGCACGAGTCGCCGTTCGTATAGCAAATTACTCGTACAATGGTGCACTCGTAATGCGAGGTTCTACGGTTCTACTGCATATATATATAAGGGTTGGTCATAATAATGGAATCACCTAGCATCATAGCTTTATAATTTTGAAATATTTATAAAACCGTCAAAAGCTTGTTTATTTATGTTTTTGGATTTTTTATAGTGTTGCGTAATATTTATAGCCTTATTTAATATATTTTGCTAAAATTGGTTTTCTTTTCAGATATCATCAGAATATGGTAATTAAAATTCATTAAAATGACAGATCTATCGGACTTTCCAAGAGGTCAAATTCTTGGTGCTCGTATGGCAGGAGCTAGCATAACGAAAACAGACAATGTTTGGTGTATCAAGAAGTAGTGTCTCGAAAGTAATGACGGCCTTTGAAAATGAGGGAAAAACCTCCTCGTCCAAACAAAACTCTGGAAGAAAATCAGAAATTTGAGAGAGGGACTGTCAGACTCTTACATGAATTGTTAGAAAGGATCACAAAAGTACACTTCCCAAAATTACTGCAGAGCTTAATGACCACCTCGAGAACACAGTTTCCACAAAAACTGTTAGCCGGGAGCTGCACAAATCCGGATTCCACGGGAGGGCTACAATCAGAAAACCCCTACCTTCAAAAACAAACGTTGCAAAGCATTTAAACTGGAGTAAAAACCTACAGAAATGGTCCCTAGAGCAGTGGAAGAATGTTATTTTCTCGGACGAGTCATCCTTTACCTTATTTCCGACCACTGACCGAGTATACGTATGAAGACAGCCAAAAGGAACATTTGACCCAAACTGCCTTCTTCCAATTGTTAAACATGGAGGAGGATCTCTGATGATCGGGGTGGGTGGGTGAGTGGGGGCTATATCTTGAAAATCAGCCGGCGCTATGGTTTCCCTTCATGGCAGAATTAATAGTAAAAATTATTTAAGCATTTTATCTGATCAAATTCATTCTATGGTTGCAAACCTGTTTCCAGAGGGAAATACAATCTTTCGGGATGATAATGGACCAATTCACACTGCTAAAGTTGTTAATGAATAGTACGAGGAACATTCTAGTGAAGTTGAACATCTTATTTGGCCACCACAGTCCCCAGATCTCAATATTATTGAACATTTATGGTGCATTTTAGAAAAACAAGTAAGGAGTCGATATCCTCCACCACCATCACTACAAGAACTAGAAAATGTTTTAGCTGAAGAATGGACAAAAATTCCTTTGCAAACAATTCAAACTTTGTACGAGTCCATACCTTGTAGAATTCAAGGTGTAATTACTGCTAAAGGCGTCCCACCCCATATTAAACTAAATTTGTTTGAAATTTTAAGGAGTTTCCATTATTTTGTCCAACTCCTATATATAACGTTCAACTTAAGTATTCGAAGCACAAGTGTAAGCTGGCTGCCAGACCTCAATCAAATTATACCATAATGCACATCAATTAGAAGTATTACTTATTTGTTAGGAAATAATAGTTCTGCTTTACTGAAAAAGTTAGATGAATCCAATATTGAAGCATTGATTCAACACTTAAGATATTGCTACTGCTACTTGCAAACAAATTTCCAAGGTCGCATCCAAAGGAAGACCGTTTGATTAGAAAGATTTAATTAGCAATAAACTTTTAACTACAGGAAACATATACATTTTTCTTGCTGTCTGTTATTATAACGCCCTATGCCATGTTTAGACAAAAATCATTGCCAACTGGATTTGAACTTTGAATATGAAGACAGATATCTATAATATACCCGAAGTTATTCCATCCTAAGCTTTACTACATTTGCCACCTCATAACACACTACCACATCTATACTAGTGTTCTGATACTAATTTTCAAGGCCTCATATTTTTGGTTAGGGTACTCATGATTATATCTATTCCAGTGCTTTCCTGGTACATGTCTTCGGAAAGGTGAAAGGCAAAGTTGCTCCCAGTTGGATTGGAACTCAGAAAATGAAGATGAAACTATATATCTCAACGTATTTCATTAAATGTTCTAAAAGTTTTGGAATTCCCATCCCATTTACACTTGTGTCTTAATAATACTTAAATTCAAATAGCTAAACATTCTCTAATAGTAGATCTACCTTAAATATATTTAATTTTCTTTATCTTGCAACATGAATGTTGTCGTGGGTAGTTTACATCACACATACGCTTCTTCAAGATAAATATTGCCTCTGCAGTAATTTGATAACAAATGAATTCTACCGTAACTTCTTGTAATCGAAACTCTTTACAACCGTTAGATAAACTTGCAGATAATACTTTGCACCTGTTTATCATATTAGCTAGCAGTAGTAGACAAACTTCCAGATACATAATCAATCTCACGTGTGATAAGTTTGAATTCATCTAGCGCCACTGGGACTAGTATACATGTCTTTTCAGTTGCAGTGACGTCATCGTCAAGGCTTTTGATGAATCAGTTTAATGTATTATGTTAGTTAAGTGATGTTACTCCTTCTCTCTCTTTCTCCACCCCATATCTAGGCTAATAAGTAAATAAAACCCGTCAATTTCGACGATGAGTATTCAGTTGTTCAACCAACTGTACTACTTGCTCATGAAATTAGAGTATAAACGGCTGAGTATTCTTCTAACGCGCAATTTAAACGTGTATCTTTGACGTACTCCTTCGCTACTCTCAAAATGACGCTGTGGGAGAAATTTGGACATTTGAATAACAGACACAATCCATCTGAATGAATGATACACAGTTTCTATCATCCTATTTTCACTCATAGAATTTGGTTGATATGAGGTAATAGTAAAAGACGTTTTCCTACGCATTGAAATAGAATTCTTGACTTTATGAGTGTATAGCGAAATTCTTAACCATTCAGTTATGCTGTGCACGTACACACACACACACACACACACACGTGTATATGGGAGCTAACTAAGTTGTCTTCATAGACAAATAGGCAAAGTGGTAAAGTAGAAATAAAAAGATTACTGTATTCTGTAATACATAGAGAGATAATCAAAAACCGATATCTCAATGTAATTTGAACTCAAAGCATAGAAGAATGCAACTAAATAATGATATGCATTTAGGCCAGGTTACATTTAAAAAAATTTTCTTCGTGGATTAGTCGGAGAGAAAGGCGGTATTTCTCGGGGTAAGAGGTAGCGGGCTGTCTTGATATTGGAGGCTTGGCCCAAATACTTGTGACATAATAGATTTTGTTAAAAGCACCCAACAGGCAGGTGGCGGCATTAAACTGGGCGATGAATTAAATGTACCATCTAAGAACAGGAACTGTTCCTCCAACAGGTTTCTAAATAGATTACGTCTACCATATTGCACTCGAAAATTATAGGCCGACCCGAGGATATATGGTAAGAGACACAAAGTACTAAAACACTTAGATTGAATCCGAAACCACGTAGTTGCGAAGTAAAATTATTAATCACACAGCCATGGAAACTAAATGAATTGCACACACAAACACACACATTCATTCATTCTAACAGTCATACATTCCATTAAAACCGGGCTATTCATAAGGCGAATAGAACTTTTAGGTTCATAGCCCCATGTGAGTTAGATATATCGTAACTTCCGACTTCCCAACATTTTATTTGAAAAAGCACCATAACTGAATTCATCAGAATATACACCCTACATTTTTATTTACCAACGTCATTTCCTATACACAGAATGTCATCTGGTTTACAGGAATTGCTGATAAATACCATTCCTTATGCTTAACTCATGTCTTCTTTAAATATATACACAATCGCTTCAACAAAAATTTCAGTTGGAAGATAAACTATAGGGAAATAAAAATATATACTCAGAGTTGGGAGAGACCTATGTAATCATTTTTGAGGTCCAGTCATAGGTGTAAGTGATAGCTTCATCGTTCGAATATTGATGAAAACTTTGTGACAAGCGTCATATCAGTGTTTGGGTACGGCTAGAACGTCGGATGAAAAAAGAAAGCGAAAAAACAGTCGTCAGAAAAAGAAAAAGAAAAAATACATGGGATTCGATCAAATGTAACCTTGTTTGACTGGAAGAGCGTCGATCATAAGTTTGTTCAAGTCATCAGTAGTTGAATAAATAATTCTCCTAGGAGTCCAGAGACATTTGAGAGAAGTAAACCAGGGAAATAAGCCCAAAGCGTGGATAATTAAACCTTAGATGCTACATCATGAAAAGCACCTGCTCAAGCGTTACTACTTATACACGACTTCTTTTTTGGCAAAATCTGATATAACTCATCTCCCTGCAGACGTTTTTATTCCCAAAGTTTGTGTGTGTGTGTGTGTGTGTGGAAGCTACCAAGGTGACCTAAGCTGCATACATATACGCGCATAAATATTTCTAAGCATACATAATAAATCTGTAACACATACATCGCACATTAAGTGCATGTGTGTATATACATATGTATATATGTATAGCACAGAGAGAGGTGACAGGGTAAGAGGGGTTACTGTGCTAAAGGAATTAAGGTTGAGCTGGCAGGAAATAATGAACAGGTGGAAGAAGGTGATACTTAGGGGTGGGGTGTGAAAATGGTAGAATAGAGCAATGAAGAGAAACCGTGGAGAACCGACGAAATAAAAAATTGAAAATTAAAAAATGAAGAATGAAAAACGAAAAAATAAAAAAATATACATTAAATATTTTTAAAATATATTAAAAATTAAGATATTAAAGAAGTTAAAAAAAAAACTATCTTAAAGATAACGAGAGACTGAGGCATTAATATAAATATATTTGTATGAACAGTGAACATGTTTTTGGAAATCCTATTTTAGAAAGGTTTCTTTTCCTTTTGTTTTGTTTTTTCAAAGTTCAAAGGTTCGAAAGTTTCAAAATCTTAGAAAGTTTAAAAGGTCTAGCGAGTATTGATTGATTGATGAATGGGTAGGTAGATTGATAGGTAGGTAGATAAATAGATAGATAGGTAGGTATTTAAATAGACAGGTAGATAGATAGACAGGTAGATAGATAGATAGATAGATAGATAGATAGATAGATAGATAGATAGATAGATAGATAGATAGATAGAGGTAGATAGACAGACAGACAGACAGACAAAAAGACAGACAGACAGACAGATGGGACCTACTGTTGGCGTGTTATCTGTGTGTAGCCTTGTTGCTAGTGCTAGGGTTAGTTGGCTAAGAGAGCGCTTTCGGATCTATAATCCTTCGTCAGACTTTACTCTTCACCTGGTTATTACTGCTGGCGTTGGTTAGAAATAAAGCAGCAAATTTATTTCCAACCGTCAAGTTCGTTCTGGTGGTTGAGGCTGGGTACCTTCTTATTAATAAAACGTGCCACCTTTATTCGGAGGTTGATTGCATCTGTTCCCATGACCAGTATCCGGGTGGAGAATTCTCCACCGCAGTGTTGGTGGTGTTGGAATATAGTGCTGGGTGTCATGGCCCTATGAAGATGTTCTTTCACTCTGACCTGAAGCTGTCATTTGGTCGATCCAACGTAATATTCTCGCAAGTACAGGTAATTTTATATATTACATTCGTTTGAAAACATAGCCTGGTACTGTCCGTTGGCTGTCTGGTTCTGATGGGACATTGGTTCAGACAGCATGTGTTCCGTATGTTGTTGTTGTGGGAGATATAGTGTTGAGGGTGTGACCTCGCCTCGTGATTCTGACAGGGAGGCCAGACTTTCTGTTGGTTTCCAACCCTTTTTCGTAGTACGGGAGGTTGATATTTATCCGCGAAATGCTTAGCGGTATTTCGTCTATCTTTGTGTTCTGAGTTCAAATTCCGCCGGGGTCGACTTTGCCTTTCATCCTTTCGGAGTCGATAAATTAAGTACCAGTTGCGTACTGGGGTCGATCTAATCGAGTGGGCCCCCTCCCCAAACATTTGTGTCTACAGTAGAAAAGTGGGACTTGTGCTACTGCATTACTGATGACAGATTTTGTATCGGATTTACACTTCGTAACATTCAGAGATATGCATTCACTACTAGTTTCATCCGTCAGGTTACTTCTATTACAAGAGAACAAGGATTTACAGGCATATGGTAATGAAAAGATGGATATTAGTGCTGTTACAAAGTTTTTTTAACTGGAAAAATGTTTTGGAATGGTGTTCCAAGTCCTTAATAATTAGTTTTCTGCACTCCTCTCGGACACACCTGTCTTTAATCGCTTTAGATATTTTTTAAAGTCCACCCTAAGATCAATAAATTTTTGCTTCCAAATTGAGCTACTTTGAAATTCAATCAAATGCATTTCAAAATCAATCATATCTATCCATGAAAAAATTTGTAAGTTTACTTCTTCCAGTTTGATAACGTCTGGAAACTTCATGAATTTTGATGTCTCTTTCAGCTCGCTGAAATTATCAATCCTTACAAAACACTGTTCAACAGTTGACTCGATAACGTTTACAAACAGCTTTTAAAGATATTGGCGCTCTGTTCTGTCATCTTTTGAGAGATCATTGATATACCTCTTCACGTTTGGGAATTATCTAAATTTCTCATTGAAGTCATTCAAATGTTCACAAGAATCTACAAAAAACACCAGTCTACAAACCCACATGATGTCAGACAATTCTTGATAAGAAACATGTTGGTCATTCAAAAAGAGCTTTATCTCAATTAAGTATTCAACAAATCGTTTCAGAGCCAAACTTCGGCTAAGCCATCGAACATTGTTATACATTTTCAGTCTTTTATACACAGTTTCTACCTCATTCAGTAACACTTGAAATTGTCTCTTATTTAAAGCCCGAGCAGAGATGTAATTAACAACCTTGTTAACAGTCTGCATCACTTACTGACGATCCTTCAGGCTAGTTTTTGCACATAAAACCTCGTCATGTGTGATGCAATGAAAACCTATCAGTGTATGATGAACTTGTTTTGCAAACAGATTTACAAATCCAGCTTTCTTACCATTCATGGTGGGGGGCACCATCTGTTGTGACGGGTACTACTTTTGAAATGTCAATTTGTCGAGAAGAGAATTCGTTCACAGTTGCTTTACATATTTCAGCCCCGGTAGGTCGCTTAGGCAGTGTTAGAAGAGCAAACATCTCTTCACATATTTCATCACCTTTACAAAATCGAGAAAAAATGGCTAACCTAGCTGATGATGTAATGTCCGTCCTTCCATCAAAACAAATAGAAAAAACTTACATGAAAACAAATCTTTTGTCAATTGTTCAGAAGTATTCTTCTCCAACTTAAGTGTTCTATCCTCAACTGTTTTCTTACTCATAGACAATTCTTTAATGCACTGAAGAATCTTTTTCTTTTCTGAAAAATTATCAAAATGGAAAGATATACACTCTAGCCAAACTTCTTTAATATACTCCCCATTAATGAGTGGCTTTCCAAGCTGATTAATAACTTTTGAAACCTCGAAACTAGCAGCAGCTAAGTTGGAGCTGGGCTTGCCCGAGATAAAGTTTATAAAATTATCAGCCTGTTGGCCTGTTTTTTTTTCTTTTTTTCTTTTAGAGAAATCAGAGAAGTGGAAATGAGGACAACATAGTGGTGCTCCAGGCCACGAAAAGGGATTGCATTAACTAGAGAGGACAATCACTGAATATGATAGTCCAGGGATCGAAAGAAAAGTTGGAAAGGACCACAAAATCGATAACCCTGGAAGAAATAGTAATGACAGTAAGGGTAGAAGGAAGAGTAAATCGCTTCTTTAAACGTGGCCTGAAGGGCCACATTAGAGCAGATTATACGATAAGGTCAAGAAAACCAGAGGTAAAACAACCAGATAATGTGGAGGAGGATAAAGAAGAGAGCAGCAGAAAGGAAGAATCCATCCAATCCACACACTCTCAGACCCACCCTCTCCCTGCAGACACCAAGCCTACCCATTCCCATCCGACACAAAAACAAAAAAACAAAAAAACAAACACGCACAAAGAAGCTCTAAACTCCTCCCACAAGGCAAAAAAAGAGGAAAAATACAAACTGTACATGTTATTTAACGACATGGGATATAAAGTGTGTTGGAACTGCTGGATTTGATAACATTGAGGAGTATCAGAAGTGTGTGGTACCTGATAAGAAGCAGGAAAAGAGAATAATTGCGTTTGAGGTCAGATTTAGTTCTTGGGAGGTGGACTGCAGCTGGAGCTCACTCCCAGGTCTAACAACATCCGATAGGTGGTTAAAGGAGACGGGAACTGATCTTTTAGAAGGATCAGGGTTCAAAAGGTAGAAAATGAGGCCACTCATAAGTGGGGCGGGTGGTTCCATTTCCATTTTTCATATTCATATTTTCATGCATTATAACATACATTTTTGTTTTATATGTTTTATGTCCCACATGTCTTACCGGTTTGTTCCCTCTGTGTGTCCCGGTATAGATAATAAAAAAAGGCAACGAACCGTTCACTTCGGACGACTGTGATTTTCAGTGTGATTTTTTTGTGGGAGGAAGGTGGGAGATGTTACTGTTTTGCAGTTGATGGTATTGTTGAGGCGTCTCGAGCGTGTTTCTGTTGTTTTCTGCAGTTGTTTTGGTTCTTTTTCTTCCCATTGGCGGCGGAGAAGGGCGTGGAATCGCGGAGAGCTGCGCGGGGGCTGCTGCGGTGGTTGCTGCTGCACTGTTGGAGGCCGGGAGGGTACACGTGGATGGGGATGAAGTGTCGAGGGGTTTGTGTTTGGTGGAGGAGGAGAGCGCAATCTAGCTGGTCCCCCCACAGGAGTCGGTGGAGGAGAGGAGTGGGGGAGCAGTGGTGTGCCACACGTGGGCGATCGCCACAGGTTGGATTGAGAAGCTGTCGGAAGACGTGAAGGAGTGCCTAGGGGATGTCATGCAAGAGGCGACATTCGTGAGCGGAGGAGGGAGGTGTGACGCAGAAGAGGTGAGGTTTGCAACGGGGGAAGAGGCGGCCTCGCACTCCGCTGCTGTCCTGGGCTCGGAGAGGGTGGTGCTGTTGTCCATGTGTGTGGGAGGGCGCTGCGTCCAGGTCGGGATGGTTGGGGTGCCGCCTGAAATTGGGACAGAGTGGTTGGTGGCGGCCATTCTAATGACCACCGAGGGTGGACCGGAGCTCGGAGATGTTGGCAGGGGCGGATGTGTTGAATTGTTGGGGAAGCGGAGTGGAGATGTGGCTCTTCATTACATTTGTGGATATGGAGGGCCTTCCCTGCCAAGTGGAGATTTGGGGGGAGAGTTCCTTGTAGGTGGTAGTAGAGGGTCGCGGGCCCAATTGTTGGATCTGCGGTGAGGGGGCTTGCACGTGTATTGAAATGGACGTGTATGTGTGAAAGAGAGAGACAGGAAGAGGGAGAAAGAGAGAGAGTGAGTGAAGGGGTGTGTTGTCATGTATACATACATCAATACATATGCATGCATCTTCCTTGTACATGTGTGTGCGTGTGTGTGTGAGTGAGAGAGACAGACAGTGAGCGAGTGAATGAACGAGTGTTCTTACATATGCGTGGCACTCTCTCTATTATGATGTACTATATGTCATATTATAAAAATTGAATCTAATTCATAGCGTATAATACACGAATACTTATAAACACAAATGGATACAAATATCTACTCGTCAGCTGTTAACTGAAGATAAAAGCAATTTTGGTAAATTTTATCGACAGGATTTCTTAGTTCAGAGTGCCGGGAGGGTGTATAGTAGATTGGAATTATTTCAGTAGAGTGGAAACCAAAGTTGATACCGTCAGGATTCGAAATTAGAACTTAGGAGACATAAAATACATTTTATTCTGGTTCCTTACTCTTTCTGTAAGCTTTCCTCTTAAAAGAGAGTTCGCAGAATCTGAATAAGTAAATTTCCGAGTTCTTACTCTTGAATGGAGAGTGGAAAAAAGATCCAAAGGTATTGTTGCTGGCCTGGTTGTAGTTCTCATTCATCAAGCCAATAACATATTTTACCTTTTACCCGATGGGCAAATGTTGAACTTCTGCTCGTCGCAGGAATCAAATTTATTCGACATTCTCACTACTTTTTCTTTGAAATTTTGCCGATGTTGATCATACCAATTTCTTTAGAATCCAGGCTTTACCTTATATTTAAGGGACGTTGGTGAAGAGAAATGTGGCATTTAATGAATTTTCTACGTTGTTTGCGATGTAAACGAAGGAAGCGGTTTCAGTTTAGTAAAACTAGGCCACTGACTTGTTTCTAAATAAGCCAGTAGGGCTTCTCGCTGGAAGTTTACACTACATCAGTGTACTCTTCACTATGAGAGAAAAATCATCTTCAAACTGTCATTGTGGTTTTGCTTTCACTGTTGAAGTGATTTGCCTTTGATCTTGCAAACAAACTGCAGCGGATGATAGTAATTTTTGTCTTTAGAGGAAGAAATGTTGTCCGTATGCAATAGTGGCTGTAATTTATTAGATACAACATAATTATAAAAACCAAACATATGAAAATAAATTGAAAGAAAGAATATAAATATATGACGAAAACAGGATGGAAGTGAGAGAATGAGTGAGAGAGAGAGATAGAATGAGAGAAAATGCAATAGAGATGAGTTGCCAAATCACAAGTGTGGAGAGGGAGGGGGAATTTCTTAAGTATTTCCCAGAAAAAAGGGGCGTGAGAAATTGAGAAAGGAAGTTGTTTCACATTTAATAATGTGTATATCTATGAGTGCGCACGTGTCTTGAGAATTTGCGTAGGGTGGTTAGGATGGTGCGGCGTAGTGATGAGTATACGGATATGAGTGGCGAATTTATACTCGTTCTTGCATAATATTGCGTATTTCAGAGAATGAGCTTAAAAAATGTGGGTAATATTTATGTGGTGTGTGCATAAGTGTGTAGGTATATGTACAGAAGTGAGTAATTGTGCACGAATTTGTACATTAGCATATTTATGTACATGTTTTCATATATCTCTGTGTGCATGCGTTTACGAGTGTCAGTGCATTTGTATACATGCGCTTGCCTATGTATATGGGTTATATGTGAATTTATCACTGTGTATTTGTGTATTCGCGTACATGTGTATGACTTTGTACGAGTGTGTAACTATTTGAATACACATGTTTTGAAACATATGCATGCATGTGCATGTGTATTTAACTTGAAGATAAAACGCCTGTTGTGAATAATGGAAGATCACGAGGATAATGAAACAAGAATTTACTAGTGGTAAATATGATTATTAGGCAAAGACCATGATAACATTTATCAACCACAACAGCCTCGAATAATACAGGAAGCACATCACCTCATTTGAAATAGATAATTCCCTAAGAAAAAGGGTAGTGTACATCTGTGTGTATAACACACACACACATCGTGAATCAGAAAAACTGAAATATGTTTAAACATTACATAGCCTAGCAGTGGATGCGTGGAAAACAAGTGCGGAATCTCCTAGCACAGACTTCACTGAAGCTAAATCTATAGTGGATGACTTCATGGGCAAAACCATAATCAATTTGTACATTATTTGCCACTTCGTCAATAGTCATCCGTCTTGACAGAAAAACTGTCACAGACTTGTTCGATGGGACCGTCAGCAAAGGATGTGGTCGAGTGTTCAGACTGATGAAAACGACTTTCTTTCATCTAATCAAACATGGAATTCCTAAAAAAAGACTGTGGGCACTGTCCTTCCTTTTCTGAATAACAAAATAAAACAAGACCTGTTCACTTTGAAAAAAATAAAATGAGAGCTAATCCTTTTACTGATCACAAAAACTCACTACCAGTATCTACCGGTGGTTTCCCGAATAGTACTTCATTACATATGTAGCACAGATTCTCAATTACAGAAAAAGAAATTTGTTGAAAATTCCATTTGCCCATGGAGAAAATATTAAGCACATTTCTTCTTTTATGAGTATATCAGTTAATTACAAAATTATCTTTAACAACTAAGGCAAAGTAAATAAAGCGGATTGTTGAAGAAAACAAAACTTTTGCAACAGTAAAAGGGCATGTCTTGAGGTGCCAAACATCTGTGAATCAAATTCACAGTTGATGCATAAAGTAATTCCTTAAAAGATATATCAATAGTAGAGAAGAAAATAATGATTAAAACCAGTAAGAGATTGGTGGTTGC
>NC_043022.1:11168805-11183678 GCF_006345805.1 Octopus sinensis
TTGAATGATTTATTGCGTAAGTACGTACAATGTGATTGGAAGCAAAATGCTATTGTAATCGATATTAAGTTATACAGTACAACTATTTTCATCTTAGATAAATGCGCCGTGCACTTGTGTGTGCGCGTGCGCACATATTTTTGGAGTCCAAACCACATCCCCTAATTTCTTCAAGTACGTCACATACATACTAGCTATACATATTACTAGCTATACACATATTACATATTACTAGCTATACATAAAAACAATTTCTCCTTAGGCTGAAGCATTGCTTAATACTTTTTAGTGAAATACATATAAACTGATTGACATTCAATTTGAAGTTTGTGTTTGTAATGAAACAATTTTTCAGAACAATTCCTGATTATATGTGAATTAGAGCCGTATTGCGTTATTGCACCTACGCTCTTTTCCTTATTCCCGCCTGCAATCCTTTTAGAACTTGGTGGGGATATTCCATGAAGTTTTGCATTAAAAAAGGCTTTATAGATTTGGAAAAAGAAAACAATACAATTAGGAAAAAAGTGGGGAGATCTTTCCTCTTCAGCAGTCAAATAGATTTCATAAGAGAGTCAATGTCAGTAGTAGGTTGAATGCTTATTCACGCTTATTTAAAATAACAAAAAATGAATACTGCATGCCAGTTATACAGAAATGAGACGTTTTCTAAAATTACCACAGATTGGGGCGAACACAAATGTTTTATTGTCTTAATATAATGTCTTAAACATTTACAAACTAATTTTAAAGTAAAACAAACTTTCTTTTATAAAAATAGAAATATGTAGAAAAGAATATAAAATACATGTATGGGGAACTTATTTACTTAAGTTTATTCCAGTAACTTATTATTGTGTTGATAGTTTTCAGATATATCAGATTACATTCTTTATATGTATGTATGTATGTATGTATGTATGTATGTATGTATGTATGTATGTATGTATGTATGTATATATATATATATATATATATATATATATATATATATATATATATATATCTTTAAATAGGTGAATGAATTATCCTATGTTTATCGCCAGCATGGAAAATTCGTTTAACCGAAACCTGGGTAGCAAATTCACGTCAGAAACACGGTTGAAGCGACCTGTCCAAGGGTAGAAACTCCGGTTTCATGTGCAGAAATTTGTGTGTTGTATATGAATAAATGAAAGAATGGAGTCGAACGAAGATGTTAACAAAATTCCTTTACTCTCGACATATGTTTCGAAGACAACATGTTTTCATTCCAAAGGAATAAAGGGTGCATTATGAAATCTTCTCATCAGGAAAGATGACATAGTACAGGGCTAAGTAAACTACGACATAGTACAGGACTAAGTAAATTAGTTTGGCATCTTAAAGACAACAATATAAATTTCAAGTTAGATTGGTTCATACTGTCTGTATCCTTTCCTTTTGATAAGGGCAGGGGATTTTGTAACATTTGTAACTCTGAACTCTTCCATATTCTTTTCTCTAAGGTTCCCCTAGTAAACACACTCATAGAAAAATCATACAAATGTAAACACTGGCAGAAACATACTTTCTACTCATATAAATGATAGCGATAGTCACTGTGGTTTGAACAATTAGCTTTAAGTCCAACCCACTTCGATAGCGAAATTCTTTCCTAAGCCTTCGAACATTCTTTCAATCAAAGTACCCTTCCCTCTCCACTTGTTCCCTACCTATTATTCCTTTAACCCTTCTCTTCCTACTATCTATCTTTGACGTCAATTCTTCTAACGGTTTTTTTTAAAAAACACTCATTATCGTTTTGTTTACCATGTAGGCAGTCATCGAAATTTTCGTTTGTCTTGTTGTCGAGAGAGGCTCCCTTTCTTTCCTGATGAGAAGATTGCATAATGCACCCTTTATTCCTTTGGAATGAAAACATATTGTCTTCGAAACATATGTCGAGAGTAAAAGAATTTTGTTAACATCTTCGTTCGACTCCATTCTTTCATTTATATATAAGGTTATATCTTGAGTGACAACACTCAAGATATACAACGGACTAGAAATAGAAGTGCTTCAATGAGCTGTATACACTTTTTTATCCAAGGGGAAACAATAGGAGCAACACCCACAGGAACACCACAAATTCAAAGATAGGCCAAACACATGCAAATCTTATATACTAATTTATATCTATACAGTCCGACTTATTGGAAATTTTAAAATTCAGTAATATATAAGTATCATATACAAATAAAAATATAAATACAAATATAAATATAAATTTTGCATATAACACGCTTAAAACTGTTAGAATAAGAGGAATAAATATAGTGATAATATAAAAATATAGCATATCAAGACACGAGTAAAATTCCGGCGAATAGTACATAAAATATAATACACACACAAGCTTACAAAAATATAAGATATACAGAAGTCCATCATCTACGAGCCGTTTCGGGGATGTGCCAATCAATACTAGACATATCAGTACTTAAAATTGGCACTCCCCTCGTCAGGGTGTCCTATACAACACATATAAAACATGAACAAACAAATACATAGTCACATACCGGCCATTCTCAGAACACAATATTTACGTACTCCCAGAAAAATTTTTACGTCGATCTTGAATGGAACTTTATATGCAAGCCAATTCGATACAGTCGCCATAGGAAATTGTATGCACGCAGCGCCATCTGGCCCGTTTCACTTCAGCACTTAATTTATTTTATTTTATTTCATTCCAATTTTATAAATTCTCCCATACATGCAAAGCCACATACTCAGGTCGATTCCTCGACTAACAGCTATTTTTCATATAATCACATTTAGTTTTATCTCGTTTTCCACTCACTATACTTACTAAACTTAATTCACTTGTTATTGGTTAGCTCTAACTTTTATTGCTATTTCTACTTCTAAATTTCCTAGCTATTTTTTAATAATTACATTACTTTAGTTAAATCTCGTTTACCACTCACTATATTTACTAAACTTAATTCAATTGTTATTGCTTAGCTCAAACTTTTACTGCTTTTTCTATTTCTAAATTTCCTATAGAACGTCGAGCGGATCTTATGCGTACACGCCGGTATTGCATCAGTGAACTTATTTAATACACACATACAAAAACGTAGTTGTGTGTAAATATGTACCTGTGTGTATATATATATATATATATATATATATACATATATATATGTGTGTGTGTGTGTGTGTGTGTGTGTGTATGTATGTATGTATATATATATATGCATGTATATATATGTACGTGTATATATATATATATATATATATATGTATTTATATATATATATATATATAGAGAGAGAGAGAGAGAGAGAGAGGGGAGGGGAGAGAGGGACTCACATATTTGTGAACATATTCTTGTTTTCATATGTAGAAACACGTTTAAATGTGTACATGTATGCATATCATACACAGGTGAATTTGTGTAGCTTTCGCGAGTGTGTTTAACAGCCTCGGGTCGACCCCAGCCTTGTGCGTTGGCGTTCTGTAGACAGAAACTTTGTAGTAATCCGTCAGATAGACTGTGTCTAATTTAAAGTTTCAATCTTAGGCTGATTCCGCCCGAGAATTATGTTCAGCCACTTACACGCTCGATCAGTGAACAGTTACAGAAAACCCTCACTTCACGAAAGTTATACGTTCATGAAAATCTGGCTCTTACGCGAAATTCCGTAATGCGAAATCAATTTTTCTATTGATTTTCGTATTATCAAATGAAATTGCGTTCCTGCGGACATTTCTAGGGTCAGCGGGAGGAAGAAGCACATGAAAACAACTGAAATCAAGCAACACGATCACTTTTACACATGAAAATAACTATTTCTAAACATACACGGTACAAGACAGATACATAAAAATACAAACATATTGAGGAATGAGTCCGGAAATTAATAAGAATCATAATATTGTAAGAGCACGTTCTTACCACAAAAGATTTTAACAACTGTATGAGGGGTGGTGGTGGAATGAGCGTTACTAGGAGGCTGAGAGACATTATTTACTATCTAGTAGTTCATTATTATGAACATTAGCTTGATTATATAAGTGGTCTGAATAATTATACAAGTGTCTGAATATTTTATACATTTTATACATTTTAAAATTAAATATCTATTTTGTTCTACTTTTATTCATCAGTTAAAATTAATGGAAAAGGAAGTACTGTATTTCTAAGAGCAAGTCTTTTGTGATTGTGAAAAGTTGGAGAAAATCAATGGAATTTCTTGTCCCATAACAGTACACCTTTAACGGCACACATGGTTTAATGAATTTAAGCGGATATTTACAATGTGCGGTCTCATTTTGAGTGAACAATAGTGTGTTGCCATCTTCACAATGTTGGAAACCGCCAATAGAATGAAAATTTATATTGGGTTAAGTCATAATTTCCTTTTTTTAAAGTAAATTGTAACGACACATTTCCAACTTCAGATGTTTAAAATTGAATTGGAAACTACTGTCTTTGAAAGGGACTCATCTGTCATTCATGTTTAAGCAGTTAAAGGGTGCATATCATAGTTTCATATTAATTTTCTGTCGCCTAAAAGGGATGTGTGAGTTTAAGAATGAAAACAATGCCACAGACACAGCTAAGAAGATTTGCAGTGCTTTTGGCTAAGATTTCATTACTGAATGGCAAGTGCGAAATTAGTTATCAAAGTTTCGTTCCGGAGATTTGTCACTGAGGAATCAAACTTAGACCAGGACGCTTATCAGACTTCGATCAAGATATTTTAAGAGAATTAGTGGAATTCGGTCCTCGTAAGCGTACTCGGGAATTAGCAATTGACCTCTACACATCCCAATCCACCATCTGCCACCACTTCGAAAAGGTAGGAAAAGTCAGCAAGCTGGATGTTTGGGTTCCCCATACTCTTAATGAAAAGAATAGGGAGGATCACATGTCCGCAGTGACAAGCCTTCTTTCAAGACAAAGAAATGGCCCGTTTCGCAATATCATTACAGGCAGCGATTGACAAGGATAAATCTTCACAACTTACCCCAAAGGCTGAGCTCCACGGAAAGAAGGTAATGTTGTGTATCTGGTAAGATCACCGCGGTATTATTCATTTTGAGTTTTTAAAGCGCAATCAAACACTAAATGCCGACCTATACTCTCAAAAGCTGAAACGTATGCATGAAAATCTTTTAAGAAAACGCCCAGCGATCATCAATAGTAGAGACGTGGTGCTTTTCATTGATAATGCAAGACCACATTGTCATGGAGAAGGATGGATTTGGGCAGGTCTGTTGTACCCCATCAACCATATTCACTAGACTTTGCACCAGCTAATTTCCATCGTTTTCGCTGTCTACAAAATGTTCTGATGGGGAAAAGATGTTTTCAAGAAGATCAGGTGAAAACGTATAAGGGAAACTTCATCGTTTCGAAGCCAGATGAATTTTACTCGAGTAGGATCAAAAAGCTACCTGATAAATAGCAAGAGGTTTTCAAAATAATGGCAAAAATACTGATAATTGAAAAGATTTCTTTGTAAAATTTTTTTATGAGTAAAGGTGTTTAACAAAATCGAAAATTATTTATAATTCAACCCAATAGGATAGGAAATTCTTTCTTTTTTATGTTTATATTGTTATTTTTTTTGCGATTTGGAAATTCTGATTATATATCTGATTACACAAAACGAAATCGTGGATGGTAGGAAATTAAATCAGAGGAGGTGAATAACATTACCTTAATACAGAAATTGAAAATCAGACTGAAATTCAGTTTGATTTAACGAACCTACAGGCACATATTCGTGCTAAACAACTTCCAACAGTTGCACATACGTCGATATTACAAAATATTAGATCAAGATGTTTGGTATCCTACATTCTCTACACTTAAGCCATTAAAATATGTATTTATTCTTAGCGTGAGTCATTTATTCAGAAACAATCGCACGTGTAGATGGTCATCGTGCTTCTATAATAGAGAACACACCACTAAGATAAAATTAGGTCATGAAGAACTGTAGGCGGAGATACACACATATACACATATATATACATGTGAATATGCATACTTTATATATATATATATATATATATGTATATATATATACATATACACATATATACATATACACACACATCTCTCTGTCCTTACGTAAAGTGTGTCTACGTGATTGCAAACTTAGATCCGTACCTATATCTGACTTTATATCTTCAAAGTTTCTTCATCTGTCTTCAACTCCCCTATACACTCACACATATGTATACACATATATATACACATGTATGTATGTTCATAAAGGTAAACAGATTGATAGACAGATCGATCAACATATCTATTTGAGATGTTAAAAAATTAAGAGCGAGATACTATTACAATGGAACAGATTATGTATGTATGTATATATATATATATATATATATATACACATACATACTTGATGGTGAAAATAACGTGTGCGCGCAAGCCTAATTTTCATGCATTCGAAAGGAAGAGAACATAGAATACATTCACATAAATAAATACATTAAAAAATCTGTTTGTTACATCTGGAAAACATTATTTTATCAAAACAGCTATGGCTAATGGGTGGGGACAATTTTGAGATCGTATTTTTAGCGACTTGTGCAAGATGGCATTTCTTGATGCTGTTGTCGTTGACAATAGATTGGGATGCTGTTTTCTAGTTAATAATGTTTTACTAGTTTCAGTTTGTCAAGATGGGATGCTAGTTTCTACTTGGTATTCTTAGGGCAATGTTAGGGCAACAAACTGAAAAGGACTTTAGTCCCCGACCATACTGATTTCAGCACTTATTTAAGTTCTGGGACTTATTTTATCGCCATTTATTAAATGGTTAACTACTGTTTGACGTACAATACAGGCTATTCTTTTACGCTGATATAAAATATAGAGGAAAAAACGGATCCTCCGTTAATTTCGACGGTGAAGATTCTAAATACTTGATGAATTGAACTATTAATTCATTGTATTGGGTGTGTAAGTCACTGAGCATTCCAGAAATTAATTTTCCAGCCGAATCATATAAAAGCTTATGGTAAAAGTTTTTTAAGAACAATAAATTACAGTAATGAGGCATTGTTTAACTGTTTAACTACATAGTCAACTTAATGCAATAAATATAATTGACTAACTGTTGGTCATGTTCAAATTCTAGTCGAAACTTTCAGAACTGACGGAATTCTTAGAAAAGAACAGTATAGCCGATTAAACTTACCCAAGTGTATCGCAAGGAAAATGTATCCCTGCAGGAAGAAAGCTAAATTCAATGATCTCCACGAGATATGAATTTCAGACATGGCAACTTGAAAAATTTAGTTTGAAAATCTTGCATTTCTAGCTAAAATTCCGAGCTCCGTTCTCTTGGATTATTACCTTCACGTAAATAGGAGTGGAGTTGTTTAGTTCTAGATTAAGTCTCTTACGTTCAACTGGCAGCAGAACGGATTCATACCCAAATCGGTGAGCCGGGGAGTGATGACGCTGCTAAAGAAGAACCCAGAAAAGGGGATCTAGTGAATAACTTTCGGCCCATCACTCTGCTTAACGCAGAGTTGAAGATTTTGGCCAGGGTATAAGTAAAAAGATTGGCGCGGGTCGCGAGTGGACTCGTCGGGGAGGTACAAAAATGTACCATCCCTGGCCGGTCCATACACGACAATCTCTGTCTTATACGGTATACCTTAGAGCAGGTTAAAAGAGTACCTGGCAAAGGTGGGGCTGGTAGCGTGGGTTTCACCTCGTCATTCTATGGAAGGTTGGTAGAGGCCAAGTGTTATGACGCCCTGGGAGAAACCCTGGGCTTCGACGATGGCCAAGGATTGGTAAACTTCTTTATTTTCTTTCTATGAAGGAAAATGAGGCTAGAGAGGAGGTGCCTGTCATCGGGTACGTATGGTAAAAGGTGGAAGCAAGTGGTATACATGCTGAGAATGAAAGATCCTGCGTGAGTGTAGACCATAAAAAATAAATCAAAAGGTCCAGTGGGAAAGTGTCTTGCGGGGTCGTAACCGTCCCCTCCATTTCTTTATACTGTTGCATTGTTTGTTTTTCATTCGTTTTATTAACATAAATTTTTAATTATTCATTTCTATGCATTTCCAAACGCTTCCCAACCCCGTGTTCACTTTGTATCGTCTCTATGTTTGGCCCTTGTGGCTTGAATAAAATACTTATTCTTAGTGCAAGTTTTGAAGAGTCCAGTTCGATTTTAACAGCTATTTTTTAAAAACTATAATACAAGTGACAAAGGAGCATATTCGGCATATTTGCTTTATGAGTTCAATAAAAGGCAACAACGCAACAGAAAGTGCTAAGAATATTAATGCAGTATATTGGGAACGGACAATAAGCTTAAGCCACTGTCAACGGTGGTTCCAGAAATTTCGAGCCGGAAACTACAGTTTAGAAGACGAGCCTCGTCCTGGAAGATCTGTAGAGCTCGATGAGGACGTCCTGCAAATCCTGGAAGAAAATCCTATCGTAACTGTTAAGGAACTAGCAGAAAAGCTTGGATTTGGTCATTCAACCATTCACCCTCGTGTGAGGGTCTATGGCAGGGAGACAGAGTGGTTTGATGTCACTACCGGTGTTCGACAGGGTTATGCGCTCTCGCCAACCCTATTCAATTACGCCATCGATTACATTCTCAACACTTCTCTTCAGGACTACCCAGGCGTAGAGGTTGGGAGAGGAGTCGTGGTGACGAACCTGGCCTACGCAGATGACATCGCGCTCTTGGGCTCTAACCGGGCAGATGTCCAAGATGCTCCCGAAAGGGTGCATGCGGCAGCGGCAGCAGTTCGTCTTCGGATCAATGCTGGCAAAACCAAAGTGATAACGTCTCTGGTCGCATCAGATGACTGGCAACCAATCGTTCTCGAGGGCGTGAAGCTGGAGGATGTGGAGTCCTTCGTCTACCTGGGTTCAACGGTGGTTCCAACGGACCATGGCGCAGCCGAGGTCGAGCGTCGCATAGGTGCTGCCAGATCCGCATTCGTGCGCCTCCAGCGGTGCCTGTGGGACAGAAGAGAGATCTCCTCGGTGACCAAACGGCGAATCTACCAGGCTGTCGTTCGTACTATCCTCCTCTATGGTTGTGAAACATGGCCTATGAGGGTAGTCGATGAGATTGAGCTTAAAGCCGGGGAATCCTTCAAATGGCTCTGGGGAAATTTCATAGGCAACAAGAGATCTCTAGAGTTTAGAAATGGAGTGAAATGTCTTCTAGACTCCTGCGCTGTAATGGGCTGTCGGATGTCACTAAAAGTCCGTTTCCTTGATTCACATCTGGACTTTTTTGCAGAGAACCTTGGAGCAGTGTCTGATGAGCAAGGGGAACGCTTTCATCAAGATACTGCATCGATGGCACAACGATATCAAAGATTTTGGAATGCAGGAATGTTAGCTGACTACTGTTGGATGTCATACAGGGATGGACCTGAGACAAAATACCATAGAAAGTCCAAATCCCAAAGAGTTAAAGTTGTTATGCATTTGAGTGTATTCTAACTTATTTGTACACAATTTTAATTTTGTACAATAAAAAGCCATGAAATTATCGTATCTTGTATTCAGCATACTTTATATAGACATGCTTTACGTATCCTATAAGATAAAACAGCAGATATCATTAACATGAAAATGTGACCTGATAGAGGAAATCGAACTTCAGATTCGTAATCAGCATCAGAAATTAACCCAGTAAAGTCAATCAGCAACTCTGATGATTAAAAAAAGTTTCATTTTGTTGACCCGTGTAAGAGAAAAAATGGCAGAAACGGTAATGCGAAGGACAATATCGCCTTCAAAATCACAGCCTACCGTATTCAAGAAAGGATATATGGGATGATAATGTAGTTTATACAAACGTACATGCGTAAGTTGCTCCGAATCGGTAGAACCCTGGCCTTTTCGCCGTCTTTCTACTGAGTCTGCCATCTCACGTCCTTGAATAAAAATTAATGATTTGCATGACCGCATGAACACACATTACTAGGAAAAGAATGTAGTCGAATTAATCGACTACATTATTCGCATTTGCTTTTACCGACTCCAAAGCGATGAACTGCATGATGATGATGATGTAGATGAGGAGGATTATGGCTTTTTGTGCTTTTTTTCTCATTTTTGCACTTTAATTAGGTCCGGTCTGAGAAAGAGTAGTGGAAAGAGAGAGGAAAAGACAGGGAGTACGTTTGTGATGTATTGGCAATATATAGTTAATATTGATGGGTAACAGTTTCAACCTGTGTGCCCCATTACCTTGCAACCAGAAACCACGGTCCAGTGGAGATTTGAATTCAACTGTACCATGTGGTCAATCAAATAATTTCTAGTATTTGTGCAGTGATTTGTTTTATCGACCACGGAGGATAAAAACCAAGATTAGTTCCGGTGGTATGGGAATGTCTAACGTAAAGGACTGGAACAAATAGATTTCCACCAATCTACCGCCTTTACAACGTATTTTACTATTTAACAATATTCGAAGTATTTGGTATTTAGCGTTTACTGAAGCATTTCAAAAACAACCACCGAAGATGCGTGTGAAACACACACACACACATAACGATTGTCAATTCAGATTAAGGAAGTTCGGGAGTTAAATGTTGTTTAGTCAACCAAGAGATTAACTAGTTAACTATGTGACAGCAGTGAATGTCTATAAACTCCCTTACTCCTATCTACCTTTTTTCTTTTAGCAAAGAAAAAGAATGTTAGCAAGGAAACGCAGATATGTTGAGATAGATAAGAAATACAGGAAAAAAATTGCAAATGCAATATCCTATAATTCAAACAAACATCTAAGCTATAGTAGAAATAAATCCACCACCACAAGCAACTGCTTAGGGGAATATAGATAAAGCGTTAACTTTAGATGCGTGTGAGAAACGGTTAAAACACGACACTGCTTTGTGTGCGTGCAACTGTGTGTGTGTGTGTGTGTGTGTGTGTGCGCGCGCGCGCATGTGTATGTGTACATATATATATATACTTCCTAAAACTAGACACCGATATCTAAGCGTTATATAAGCTTAAGACGATTATCTATGACGAAAATTAACAAATATGAATGTAAATTATCTTCACAAACAAGCATAACACATATGTATTACATATATTCCCATCATCGGTTGCCAAATAGACATGTATGTGTGTGTGATTGTGCGTACATGCAGGGTGTTTGGGATAAATTTGAAAGCTTACATATAAAGAAGAGACAAAAAAATCTCATCCAAAATCAAATATGTTTTATAATGTCAAAACATATCAACTCGGTTATGAAAGGGAGATAACAGTTTATTCAAAGTAGCCCACTTCGTTCCTCACTGTGTCCCTGGGAAGAGCTTCGAAAACTTCCTTGATCTTGGTCACAATCCCGGCCTTGATATTGCAGGCAGAGCGATTGATATCTTTCTAAACTGCGCCCAGAGAAATTACAAAGCCAGAAGTTAGAGTAAATGAAGTGATAGAAATTCTCCGACAACCACATCTAACTATCAGGAGGTATGGTAAGGAGCCGAATCCTTCTGCCACACTTGGCCTTCCAGCAACATCTCCAGACACGGATTGACCACAGTCTCCAGCAGTTTCACATAGACATCTGAATTGAATTGACGTGCGGCGGTATGACATCACCTTCACTTGATACACATCAAAACCATCATAGCTTTGGGAAACATGATGTTCATGATGCCCGTACAGCATCTTACAGCCTTCACAGTGTTCATAGAGCGTTGACCAGCAGTCATGTCGGTATTTTGTTACCCGACACGAATGGTCATGATACAAGTAACACTTTTCCCATACTAAAATGACTTCCAGTCCTCCATAACAGCTAACTTTTACTCAACCACATCTTTAATTTTTATACTCTCCAAGTCGTTGATGGTTCACTAATGCATCAAGATGTTTCCTCAAAAGGAGGTAAAAGGATAGTAAATACACACACCACACACACCACACACTACACACACACACACACACACACACATATATATTATATATATATATATATATATATATATATATAATATATATATAATATTAATTACATATATATGTATATATATATGTATATATATGTGTATATATATATGTATCATACAATTTATATATGTATATATATATATATATATAGAAATTCGGGGTGAGTACTTGATGATTATAAGCACCTGTGTATACCGTTTGGTGGTGTAGGTGGTGGAGTAAATTGATCAAAATAAAATAAAACATGATGCGAAGGATTCAGCGGTACATATGTTTCGGGCCTTTATTAGACAGATTTATAACAATGCATAATGTATGCTGGGCCTTCTTCAGCCGCGCACAACAGCTGCTTCCACAAGGACATGTGTTACATTAAACAAAAATTCTTGGTTGGGGATGCAAATCCTCTCATTCACGTACGACATAATGCGGCAGCAGTATAGAATTGAAGCGTCCATCTCTTTCTTCTCTCAATGTACATTGAGAGAAGAAAGAGATGACGCTTTAATTCTATACTGCTGCCGCATTATGTCGTACGTGAATGAGAGGATTTGCATCCCCAACCAAGAATTTTTGATGTAACACATGTCCTTGTGGAAGCTGTTGTGCGCGGCTGAGAAGGCCACAGACATACATTATGCATTGTTATAAATCTGTCTAATAAAGGCCCGAAACATATGTACCGCTGAATCCTTCGCATCATGTTTTTATTTTATTTGATCAATTTATATATATATATATATGTGTGTATACATATATATGTATATATATATATGTATACATATATATGTGTATATATATTATAGTATATATATATATTGTATACATATATATGTGTTATATATATATATGTATACATATATATGTATATATATATATATATATATATATTATATATATATATATGTATCACATATATATGTGTTATATATATATGTATACATATAATGAAAGTGACACCGACACTACTCTCGGATCACAACATGATAGAGCTGACCATGTACGGGCCAAAAGAGCCGGACATGCAGCCTACAAGAAACCCTCAGAATCTTTCTAGCTTGAACTACCATAAGGCAAACTGGAAACAAATTGAGAAAGAGATCCTCAAACAAAACTGGACTAAATGTCTCTCCTCGCCAGACATCGACGTGAAACTTCACAATTCATGTCTGTAATGCAAGCCATATGCTACAAATGTGTCCCAGAGAAAGGCCCACTGTACACAAGAACAAAATCCCCAGAGAGAGGAAAATTTTAATGAGACGGCGTACAAAATTTTCAAATCGCCTAAACAAACAGATTGAAAGCAGTGAAAAGTCCCGCCTAAAAATAAAAACTGTTGGAAATTGAAAAATGTCTGCAACTCTCCCATGAAAAGAAAGAGCAGACAAAAAGGCTGGGCTATAGACAACATAAAATCTAACCCCAGAGCTTTCTACAGGTATGCCAAAGAAACAGCTACGGTGCACTGTAGAATAGGGCCACTCCTCGAAAAGGATGGCACACTTACAGGAAAACCAATGAGGGTAAGTGAAATACTGAATGAGCAATTCAAGAGTGTTTTCACTCCACCCTTGGGCATCTCCAAATCACCAATCCAACTGACTTTTTTACCACTGCAGATATAAAATCAGAGGCGGCGACGATAGATTACATCGATATAAAGGAAGACGATGTAATCAAGGCTATAAGATGAAATGAAAACAGACTCAGCTACTGGCCCCGATGGATTCCCGGCAATCCTCCTAAAGCATGTAAGAGAGTCCTACAAGACCACTGCAGTTCCTCTTTCAGAGCTTCCTTGCAACTGGCAAACTTCCAAGAAACTGAAGGAAGGTAAAATATGCCCCATTCATAAAGGAGGTAGCAGGCGGAAGCCAAGAACTATAGACCTATCTCTCTGACCTCACACATCAGCAAGGTCATGGAACGAATAGTCAGAAGGAAGCTGATCACTTTCCTTCAAGAGAATGACTTGCTGCCGGACACCAACATGGTTTCCGACCAGGGAGAAGCTTTTTTAACTCAGCTCCTACAACACTATGACTGGGTGCTGATACGGCTGCTCAACCACTCAAATGTGGAAGTGATATATCTCGACTTTGCAAAGCCTTTGATAAAGTCGATCATGGAATGATATGTCACAAACTACGTGCGTGATCTCAACATAGTGGGAAAACTGGGAGAATGGCTTCATGACTTTCTGAAAGATAGAAGTCAGGTGGGTAGTAGCCAATGGGGCCACTTCCATTACACGCAAATAGTGAGGTCGTGTTCCGCAGGGCACTGTTCTGGGACCACTACTGTTCATAATGGCCCTCTCAGACATGCCCTCAGCCACGCAGAGAGCCACGATCACAAGTTATGCAGATGATACAAAAGTTTCACAGGCAATACAGAACCCTGAGGACACTAAACACCGCAATGTGAGCTGGACAAAATATACAAGTGGGCTGAAAAGATAGCATGCATGCAGTTCAATGCTGAAAAGTTTCAAGATCTATACTATCAGCATGCAAAACTAAATGCAATAACCCAATGAATACACTGGACCCGGAGGAATAGCAATCCCAGAGGCACAATCAGTGCATGACCTAGGTATTTACATGAGGATGACGCGACCTTTCGGTATATGTTTGCTAAATTGGCAATGAAATGTAGACGACTGGCCGGATGGATCCTCAGAACCTTTAGAACAAGAGAACAAGAACCCATGATGGTCATCTGGAGGACACTTGTCCCTAAGCCACTTTGACTACTGCTCTCAGTTATGGTCACCATCCAGTGTCAAGTTGATCACAGAGCTCGAGGCGATCCAACGTAGCTACACGAAGAAGATAGCCTCTACGCAGAATGTAAGCTACCGGGAAAGACTCAAGAGATTAAAACTGTATTCCCTGGA
>NC_043022.1:11183778-11342378 GCF_006345805.1 Octopus sinensis
TTCTGATAAAAATTTTAAAAATACAGTAGTACCACTGAAACCCCGGATTTCAACCAAATAGAAAACTGAAAACATGCTGATATTTGTATTCACTAGAGGAAATGCATGAGGAAGAATGCACTAAAGGAAGAAATTCCAGATAATACGACTATAAAACTTCAATACTTCGTGGACGTAGGTGGTTTGAAAAATTTCCGGTGTCGACTGGTATGTAGTGCATTACTGTACGTAGGAAATACATGCCTGAAATCTTCTAGGCAATAAATAAATTTAAGATATTCGTCAAATTATCGATTATTCATTTCATATTTTCATTAATGCACTCTTGGAAAGTTTAAAAACAATAGACATTGTATTCTTTTTCAGTCTGAAATGCTATCAAATTAATGAAAGTAATTAACATTGAAACATCAGGATACGAGTTCTATATTTGAGAGGTGAGGAAGTATGTAAATTATTTACATTTGACGGATATTTGTCCTCATCTTGTTGGTTGTTAACAGAACGTTTCGGCTGATATACTCTCTCGCTTTCTTCAGGTGTCGGGTAAATTTCGAACCTGGATTCTCATTCTTTAGGAAGTTTTCGATGTTATTATTATTATTATTACTATTATTCCTTCTTTCTTCAAATTTTCTTCCGTTTCTCGCCGAGTGTCTTCCGTACACCTAGGGCAGAGAAGCTCATTGTATGCATTCCCAGATTACACACGCAAATTCACAGGTAAAATATGTATTTAAAAAATTAATAAATAAATTCATGAATGGATGTTGTTTTCACAGTGATAATGCTCTTCTCAGTACATAAGCCGTTCCAGTTAACACGATTTTTTGCACTTCCTGTAGGGATGGTAAGCCTGGTATCATTTTCAAATAGGCTTCAGTACCTTTTTTTATCATTCCTGCAGATCCTACGATCACTGGTACTGTAGTCGCCTTGAGGATGCCTCATTTTTTCAATTTCTATTAGCAAGTCTTTATATTAACTAATCTTGCCAAATTCTTTCGCCGCTATATTGTGTCAATTAATAAACACATTCTTTTTGTCTGATCTTTTATGATAATATCCGGTTTATTAGCTTTTATAGTTTTGTCGGTATGTACGGAGAAGTCCCATAGAATCGACACATTTTCTCACTCAGTCACAGCTTCAGGATGGTGTTTATACCATTTGTCAGCGGTTTTGATTTTATAATGCCGGCATATTGTCCAGTATAAATACTGGCCGACTCTGTCATGTCTTGCTTTATATTCTACAGGTGCTAAGACTCAACACCCTGAGATTAGGTGGTCTATTGTTTCAATCTCATCGTTACAGAATCGGCATTTTGGGTCAGCTCCATTTTTTTTATCACATTGGCTTGGTAGTTCCGGGTTAATAAGCTTTGGTCTTGAGCAGCTAATATGAAACCTTCACTCTCCGCTTTTAGCCCTGAGCTTCGTAACCAGTGGTGCGTGTGTTTCTGGTTGACATCAGCTTGTTTGCTACGGGCCACATACTTGCCATGCAGAGGTTTCTGTTCCCATCTGCTAGCTAATTTTTCATGCGCTATTGTCTTTGCAATCAATTTTATATTCTTTGCAGCAGCAGTTGGCGCATTTCCTTCAGCGATCAATCTGTTAAGTATCTATAAGCCTGATCAATCTGGTAGGTATCTATTATTATTATTATTATTATTATTATTATTATAGAGAAGTGCGACTGTTATCAAATTAACAATATTTCGACATTTCGTGTGTCTTCTACAGATTCAAGAATAAACTTGTCAATTTACATCATTTTGGTAATATTTGTTGGATTGATGTTACTTCTCATGATGCACACCACGAAGAAATGATCAAGCTAAGCAACAACTACCCCCAAAAACATACTATCCACTCCAATTATGAAGAGAAGAGAGGATGAAACCCATAAACTGACCACAGTCTGTCTACCCTATGGGAAAAGATACTAAAGATATGCGACCCATATGACATCAGGACAGTATTCATCTTGATAAAGTAATTTATGCAAATCACTTGGCTCCTCAGCTACAAGACACTTCTTTTAATAACTTCAGCATGACAATTTAAGCGTTCTATATAAACTTTGAAATCTATTTCAAATAAACTTTTGAGAAACAGTAAATTTGACAAATACGGTTATTCCAAATCTGGATAACTTCTGAATGTTATGTATTCAAAGGTGTCCGCTTCTATAATATGTAACGGTCATATAGAATGTAGTTTGATATAAAAAGAGGTAAAAGTTATTAGCACCCATCCTTGTCTATTTGTCTTATCTGAACTATTTTTCCCGTATGTGAGCATTGTTCTGTCAGATTATAAAAAAGCAGAAAGTGGGTGAAGGGGTAGGGGAGAAGAAATAGATATTAAATCTTTGAGTAACTCAATATTTAGAAGAAAATAAATAAACTAATTTAACATAACTACAGTTACTGAGTAGCAGTGCTCCAGCATGGAATTTGCCGTGATTTTAAAACTAAAGAACTATGCTGCGTGTTACATAATATCTTATCCAAATTCAGAAGACTGAAAAGTCAGAAAGTTTTTTAACACGTCATTTGGCGTCTGGCGCCAGTTTTACTGAAAGTTTTATTTTTAAAATTATAAGTACACTAGAAACTGTATGGTCTATCTTATCTCACTTCATTTACCAGTTTATTATGGTAAAAATAAACTATATTTTGGGAGTTTTATCGATCCTCTTCACTATCAATATTCATAACGCAAATGAACAATATTGTGCAAAACTTTCGCTAGGCTGTGTATATGTATCGTGTAATACATAAATGTCTTGTTTTATATATTTTTACATTATCCTGAGCTTACCAAGTGATATTTTCACCATAATTATGGTAAGTTTGTAAAATTGTTCACTAGGTTCTACCAATTCACTTTAATGGTATCCCTATGAGCTCAAAACTTAAGTTCAACTTGCCATCGAGATATATGGAAAACAGAATTTTGTCATCAAATTTGAAAGATTCCAGGGAATCTAGACTTGCAATTTAAGATTTACTACCACTTCCAATGTAAAAAAAAAAATTCTCAAGTGTTTCAGGTAAAAGATTGTACTGGTATTATTTTTTTCGACTCCAGATGAATAAAAAAAAAAACGTTGACAAAAGAAAACATATAAAAAGAAGTGATATAGCAAGAATTTCTTTTCATAAATATAGGTTTCTCTAAAAGATGACGATAAGTTACGAAGAAAAATGATGAAAAAGTAAAATAAAATCGCGTACTTTTAAATGTCATTCCTCCTCCTTACTTCTGAAATCTTTTTGCGTTCAACGAAACCAAGCGAAAAAAAATGAAAGCAGTCAAGGGTAAGTACCTAAATATCTTCGTTAGGGTTGGATGACGACTAAGTGCAAAAATCACGGAAGATTTTTTTTATATCCTGGAGTATATAAAAGTTCAAAAACACATGCAGTTAGCAGGGGGGAATTAGGGTTAAGGTTAATGTTATATTGTTGGATAGATAACAACAAAAGAAACACAGAAGCAATACGTAAAACTATTTTAAATATAATCCCCAAATTGAAACGCCACCTTGAAAATGTAACTCCGTATGAATTCAGCTACTGAAAGTCTTCAGGTTGTTTATCGTAATCCTACGACCTTGATCATTGATATTCTCAGTCGTTTGAGAATTAAATATATTTGTTAAACGGAGAACTGCTAGGTGAAAAGTTGTCATCTGCTTATTCTTCGATAATCTGCTTTACTGTATACTTGGCCTATGTACAAATCTCCTGCATATCACACCCCTAGATCCAGTCAAGTGACTACGAGGATTCCCTGGCTGGTTTATACTCTGTAATTCCTATGTGAAAACTAAACCAATTTAGTGATCAAGTGTGAATTTATCTAATCTTAGATCTTCTTTCCCATAAATTTGAATCCTTATGTGAGAAATCAATTTCAGGAATCAAACACAGTTTAAAAGTCCACGAAAATAAGATAAATATAAGTGATCATGAAAGTGAAACCAAAATGCAGAAACTGTGTTATAAATACCGTACGTAAGAACCTTACTTCTGGTTATCATAAATTAATTTATGACTGACAATATTAATTTCATTTAAATAGGAAAGCTTATTGATATATTATAAATGAGTGATTATAAAATATAACATTCAAGCCAAAGGAAGTAGAACAACAAAAATAGAAAAGAGAAGAGATTCTACAGTTATATTACATTTATAAATACACTTAGTGTATGAATGGATATTTATATATTTATGTTTAAATTTACTTAACTTCTTACCAATGGATACGAGTAAATAGGTTCGGCATAATATGATCTCAGAACCGAAGAATTTATAACTAAATGCTCTAATGGGGAAACCCCCGCCCGCGGGAGCAATTGCGCCCGTAGGCTGATATACTCGTATCTCTTACTCTTTTACTTGTTTCAGTCATTTGACTGTGGCCATGCTCGAGCACCGCCTTAAGTCGAGCAAATCGACTCCCACGACTTATTCTATCGGTCTCTTTTGCCGAACCGCTAAGTTACGGGGACGTAAACACACCAGCATCGGTTGTCAAGTGATGTTGGGGGGGGGGGACAAACACAGACACACAAACATATACACACACATACACATATATATACATATATACGACGGGCTTCTTTCAGTTTCCGTCTACCAAATCCACTCACAAAGCTTTGGTCGGCCCGAGGAGAAGACACTTGCCCAAGGTGCCACGCAGTGGGACTGAACCCGGAACCATGTGGTTCGTAAGCAAGCTACTTACCACACAGCCACTCCTACGTATGTACAAAATAAAGTAAATTTTTCAATTATAAAATTTATACAATACTCATATACTGATTTGCGACATAGATCAGGTTTCCACTACGACTTAAAACGGTCAGACTCGAAAAGAATCTCCGAAATCGACACTCACCCTCTTTCTGTCAATCGATAGGCAAAAATATTTTTAAATCTATTAAAAATCAAAAACAAATTAGTAAAGCTTCATCGAAACAGAAACTACTAACTTGGTGCTTGTGAACAGGATTATACATAAATCAAGTTAAACCTTGCAGAACCAAAGGATATCTTAATTTTTTTGCAGATTTTTATTTTTTACCACTTTTACAACACAAAAATGCATGCACGACTACGAGCCAGTTGGCTATTGTTTTTTCCAGGCAGCGGTAATAACAAAAATTCCGAAAGCGATAATATAAATTTAACCAGTTTATAACTTTGTTAAATCAATTTTTCAATACCCTTATTAATATGGCAAGCGGTTATAAAAATCCTATAAAAAGAAGTACTGGTGGGCTGAGCTATATTTTTTTATTGAAATAGATAACAAATGCATTTGTTTTATTTGCAAAGAACAAGTAGCCGTTCATAAAAAATATAATATAAAGAGGCATTTTGTGAGTAAGCATAAGACCTATGGAAATTTAAAAGAATCTCAACGTTTTTACAAGATAGCCTCTCTGAACGAAAATCTGACCAAAAGACAAGCTTTCTTGAAAGTTAATCAATTGCTCGAGCTAGTTATACGGTATACAAATATATTTCTTGGTGAATTCGTGAAAGAATGTAACCTTATTGCTGTTGAAAATATATGCCCAGAAAAACTTAATTTGTTTGGAAATATTAACTTATCAAGAAGAACTGTTTTTGATCGTATTAAAGATATTGCTAATGACATTCAAAATTCTCTAAAAATCTGATTCAGCAGAATTCATGTTGTATTCATTAGCTATTGATAAGACAACTGACCTGTCTAAATACTGCTCAGATGGTAATATTTATACAGGCAATAACTGCAAAATTCAACATTTGGGAAGAATTTCTTGCCTTGAAATCAATGCATAGAACAACTGATCAACTCAGCCTTGAAAGATTTTGATTTACCATATGAAAAAATGAGTGGTCTTGCTACAGATGGCACGCCATCTATGGTAGGTCATGAAAAAGGGTTCGTAGCTCAGATTAAGAATAGATTTAAGAAGCGTCTTTTGGATCCGAAAGCTGTGTGTCACTGCTTTATTCATATGGAAAGTTTAAGTGCAAAATCTCTCAAGATGGGCAACGTAATGAAAGTTGTAACTGAGGCCGTTAATTTGATAAAAAAGCAAAGGATTGAATACTAGGGAATTTAAAGCCGAATATGAGGATTTATTGTACCATTGTGAAGTTAAGAGGTTAAGTAAGGCCCAAAATGCTTAAGGGATTTTATGAACTGAAGGAAGAAGTGAAAACTTTTATGGATATTAAAAGTGTTCCTATTTTAGAACTGGAAGACAAAAATTTTCAAATTGATTTAGCATTTTTTGTAGATATAACTAGTCATTTAAATAATTTGAACATAAAACTACAAGGCTCCAATCAGCTAGTAACCAGTTTGCTTTCTCATATCAAAAGTTTTGAATCGATGCTTCATTTATTTGTTACACAATTGAAAAGAAAGTGCTTCACACATATTCTTAAAACTTCAAAAAAAAAAAAGAAAGAAAAAAGTAATTTCATCGTTCTCACTAACGTGATCATTCGACTAGCTCAAAAGGCAGCCAAATCCCCTTAAACCGATTTACATAAATTAACTTTAAATATATATATTTACGGCTTTAATATATATACATACATACATACGAGGGTGGGTCAAAAGGTAATGCCATTTTGTTTAGGACAGGTATAATTACCAACACAGGAACATGTATCATACATCAAAATGAAGCAGGTCCTCTGTGGATCACATCCCTACTTCTCAACATAGTCACCGTTTCTCTCAATAGCAATGTTCCACCTTCGAATGAGAGCATGTATCCCTGCCCCGTAAAATTCTGTTGACTTTTCTTTGAGCCACTTCTTCACTACAGTTTTCACTTCCTCGTCACTGGAATAATGTTTGCCTCTCAAGCCCTCTTTCATGGGGCCGAAATGATGATAGTCCAGTGACGAGAAAGTGAAAACTGCAGTGAAGAAGTGGCTCAAAGAACAGTCAACAAATGGCATTACTTTTTGATTCACCCTCGTACGTAATAAATTTGAAGGAAAGTGAATAAATTAGAGATAAAGATATTAATTGAAAAGTTCACAAAGCTACACTATTTTACTAGTTTTAATAAAATCTCACAAACATTGAAAATCTTATTAATACATAATTATGTAAGAGTTAGTATGGAATTACTAAGTTTATAACTATATAAAGTAATGTAGGAAATACGTAGGTAAAGTTTTTAAATAATAACGATAGATAATTTGAAAATTAGTTTACGCATAATTTAATATGTTAAAACGTTTAAAGAAATATAGACAGATCAAATATATTCCGATATTATGTTCCATTTATCAGATTCAATAGGTAGTGTATTTTTAAAAATAAAGTTTTTAGGTATCATATTTTTTGTTCAAAATTAGCTATAAATGAATATTAATGAAATTTTTCGTAATAGAATAACTGAAATGTAATATATAATAGTCAAGCAGCTTCATCCTGGTCGGAAACCATGCTGAGTGTCAGGCAGCAAGTCATTTTCTTCAAGGAAAGTGATTAGTTTTCTTCTGACTATTCGTTCCATGACCTTGCTGATGTTTGAGGTCAGAGAGATAGGTCTGTACTTCTTGGCCTCTGCTCTGCTACCTCCTTTATGAATAGGGCATATTTTACCCTCCTTCAGTTTTCTTGGAAGTTTGCTAGTTGCAAGGAAGCTCTGAAAGAGGGACTGCGGTGGTCTTCCTAGGACTCGCTTACATACTTTTAGAAGGATTGCTGGGAATCCATCAGGGCCAATAGCTGAGTTTGGGTTCATTTCATCTATAGCCCTTATTACATCGTCTTCCTTTATATTGATGTAATCGATCATCATTGCCTCTGTTTTTATATCTGCAGTGGTAAAGAAGTCAGTTGGATTGCTGACTTGAAAGTGCCCAAGGATTGGCGTGAAAGTACTTTTGTATTGCACATTTAAGATTTCACTTATCCTCATTGGATTTCCTGTGAGTGTACCATCTTTTTCAAGGAGTGGCCCTATCCTGCAGTGCACCGAAGCTGTGTCTTTGGCAAACTTGAAGAAAGCTCTGGAGTTAGATTTTATATTGTCTATAGCTTAGGCTTCTTTGTCTGCTCTTTCTTTTTCATGGGAGAGTTGCAGATTTTTTCAATTTCCAGCAGTGGTATTTTCAGGTGGGACTTTTCACTGCTTTCAATGTCTTTGTTTAGGCGATTTAAAACTTTTGTACGCCGTCTCATAAGAATTTTCCTCTCCTTGGGGATTTTGTTCTTGTGTATAGTGGCCTTTCCCTCCGGGACACATTTGTAGCATATGGCTTGCATTACAGACATGAATTGTTGAAGTTTCATGTCGATGTCCGATGAGGAGAGACATTTAGGCCAGTTTTGTTTGAGGATCTTTTTCTCAATTTGTTTCCAGTTTGTCTTCTGGAAGTTCAAGCTGGAAAGATTCTGAGCGTTTCTTGTAGGCTGCATGTTCATGCTTTCCTTTGGTCCGCACATGGTCAGCTCTACCATGTTGTGATCCGAGAGCAGCGTCGGTGTCACTTTCACATTATGGATGAGATCTATATTTTTTGTGAAGCAGAGATCCAGTATGCTATCTGCCCTGGTTGGTTGTTCAATGTACAAAGTGTTGATGAGGTTCAGGGGGACTTCACTTGTCCTTGTTCGCATTGTGTCATTCCTGGGAGAGAAAGGCCCTCGGGCCATCTGACACTGGGAAGATTGAAGTCACCCATAAGAAGTACACTTATATGTTGTTCTAATGTGACTAGAACTTCTATTTTTGTAAGGCAGAAAAGCCTACGGAAAAGACCATGGTAACCTTGGGCAATAATGTCATGCAAAAAAATCACATTACAGTAAGTGACTCTCTTTTTTCCTTTCTGTTTTTGATTCATAGGATTATGCTCAAGCTGGCTCCGTTATTCACACGTGCCCTCCTTGCTACATTCACCCATCTTTTTTGAAACATTCACTAGACAAAACTTCCCTCTCTACTCTCACCTTTCAGACGCGTTCACCATACACATTCTTTCGCCGGACGACAGGCTGTTTTCCTTTTCTGCTTACAAAATCCACGTACAAGACTTTCGTCGGTCCCAGGCTCTAGTAGAAGACACTTGCCCAAGAAGCAAAACTGAAGCCAAGACCATGTGGTTGGGAAGTAAACTTCTTACCACAGCCATTCCTCCGCCTAGACATGAAATTTTAGGATGATTATGAAAAAACATGTCCGATCAAAACAAGAGAAAGATATGTGGAACCAGAAATAAATCAATCGAAATTAATGTATGTAACAAAGATAGATCAGTCTGTTTGTTCAAATATATCTTTGATGAGATGTGTGCACAAAAGTTTTTTTTATACACTTTTATTCTATACAGTTTTTTAAAATTCCAATTAATCCTGAAGTATTTCTAAATCTGCACTATTAAATGTATACTTTTTAAGAGATGGTTGGGGTGAAGGGGACCAAACTTGTGTAATATATTGTAGTTTGGGTAAAAAGATTCTACAGACCCCTCCTTTTTTGACGACTTTAAGAATGGGCAGACATTTTCAGATCATTTGTGGATGTAATTCCAAGACCTAAAACTACTTTATCAAATGAAATAACGGTGTCATCTAAATAAAGGTTTTATACAAATGATTATTGTAATCTAAATGCATTACAGTACATTTTTTTGTAAAAATAAATCCACAAATTTGTCATTAATAACTTCCCATAACTTTAACACTACCCAATAAGCTAATGAGACAATGGCTTTTTGTTAAATCCTGGAAGGAATGGCATTTTATGTAAAGAAAAAAATTGACATTTCCCACTGACTAGGATTTTTTCTTGTTTTATTGGAAAAATTTTAAATTTTATTTATTCTAAAATTTTACCTAATAAACTAATTAAAAATTAGGAAATACCACCTTTAAAACAAAAAAAAAATCGAAAACTATATTATGTACAGTTTAGATATAAAATTTAATAAATAGAATGATCAAGTCTAAGATGCAAAAACAAATTTTAAAATGCTTATTAAAAAGAACGTTGCTTTATCTAAATTCTTGTAGGTAACTTTATGCTGATAACTTTTATTCCGCTGTACAAAATATTTCTGAATAACTAAAACTTCATTTGATGCAGAATGCTTTTTTGCGCAGCAGAACCGTATAGTACGTTAGGCACAGCTTTTCTTAACTGTTTTCACATGAAAAAAATGTATTATATTCATCATTTTCCACGTAGCAGAGGAAGTTGTGAAGAATCCTATTTTTAGAAAGTGTATGGCGTTTCAGGCTGGGATAAGAAATAGGGAGAGATGGGAAGTTCACTGTTTGTAACAAAGCAGCTGAAGGTAAAGTTATCGTTAAGAATTCGGAAATGAGGTCAAGTCGACATCATTTATGGAATTTATCTCTTAAATGAAAAAAAAATTCATCGGTTGCTTTAGTGAAACTACTATTTATTCGCAATTATCTTCATCTACTCAAGAAATTGAGAGAAGAGCAGAACCATTTATCCTTTGTAGTGTTAAAGGATAGCATTGAAGGAAATAACAATCGTTGCTTAGAATGAGCGCTGATGGAGCCAAAATCCTTGCCTCTATAGATGCATGATAAGGATTTTCAACAGAAGGAAACGGGGCTCATGGAAGCATTGGAGATAGTGAATTAAACCGACATAATATATGAACATTTTTTTATCGATCCTGTAAAGTTCAGAGGCAAAGTGGACTTCTATTTTGATTTTGAATTCAAAACGTAAAGTGACTTGACAATGTTACAGAGCATTTTTTTTAATCGCTCGTTCTGCCACTCTACCGTCTTATCAATACTGTATAGGCTTAAAGTCATACACAAATTCCGGGTAAAGGTCAATATTTGATTTTATCATCTACAGAAAATAACTGACACTCATAAAATCGACTTAAAAATGCCGGACAACCAACGCAAGGTATTCTGTTCTCTATTCCAGTGATAACAGAACGATCTCTAAGTACAAGGACAGAAACGTTTGTGGTGAGGGCACATTCGATTAAGATGACCACAGTACCTCATTGGTACTTATTTTTGTCAATCCCCAGAAGGACGAAATCCAAAATCGACCTCTGTTGAAATTGAAATCAGAATAAGCAGGGGATTTTCTTAGTAGCTCATCTACAAAAACAAAACAGTTTACAATACTATCTCCCTCTATACTCATTTATTCTTCACTATTTTTATTTTTCTCTAACTATCCAAAATCTATCCCTCATTATCACCCTTTGACAATGGGAACTTGTCCAAAAGGTTATCCCTTTCCTATTCATAATTGTTTATATTCACTAACAGCCAACGAAGATCACCTTAATTTTCTCAGATACTGTAGGTTATTTAGCAATACGGTCTTATTCCAGGAAACTTGTGATAAAGATTAAGCAAATATGGTCAATTTTGGGCATATTTTATGAATTTGTCTTCAAACTTAGACAAATTCTTAAATTTGCTTTTATTTCTTATCAATAACAAGAATAAAAATATCAAGGAACATTTAGTTGTTTCTAATTATATTTTTTATGCCCTCTGCTTTGATTCTGTTAACTAAAACTTAATTACTGCTTTTCACTCAGATTGTGTATGTCTGAGTAATGATCGTTCTTGTTTAGCTCCAAATATGTCTTCATCAAACAGACATAATGGCCCAATGCATCGTTCCTTTTTAAGATCATACGGTGAATTATGACGAAAATTTTGTTATTAATTTTAAGCAGGTAGCGTGACAACATAAAAGGTTACTCTTTGGTTCGGCGAATATGTTTATTTTTTTTTATTTTAGTTTCAAATTTTGGCACATGGCCAGCAGTTTCGGGGAAGCGGGTAAGTCGATTACATCGACCCCCGTGCTCAAATGGTACTTATTTTATTAACCCTTAAGGAATGAAAGCAAAGTCAACCTCGACGAATTTGAATTCAGAACGTAAAAACGGTCCAAATATTGCTAAGCATTCTGCACAGCATGCTAACGATACCAATTTAATATGTCAATTTATGACACTGTCATTAGTACTTCGGTAAGCATAGTGGAATACATGCTTTACTGTTGTTACCTGTATTTACTGAAACAATTAAAGCAATATTGATCATTGAATTAATATTATCTTTTCTGCTTCGTAAAATTGTCTATAAATTGATTTTTATACTCACTGCATTAAATTTGTTAATACTCACTTAGATAAGATAACTGATCCTGGCAAGATTCTATAATTTAAACTATGGCATTCTAATACTAGTATTGAAAATAACCAGTATTGTTTGAAGTATAATTCGCGGAAACAACATTTCAGTGATTTTTTTGTGAACTGAAAGGACTTGGAGGCTGCCTCGCTACTCAAACGACAAAATTTAATATGGGGATTCACAGAAATGATTGAAGAACAATATTAATTATCCAGATGACCATTTATTAAGTTGGTTATTATATTACTAATTGTTACAATATATAAGATATATACAACTTCGAGTTGTTTGTATATGTACACAGTTTGTGTACATACATTTTGTATGATAGTAGCTTCATCAGACTGCTACGGATAAAAACAGAGTAAAAGGGATGTAAATAGTCAAGGCGGATAGAGTAACAGTTGTGTTCTCACTCTCACGACAGAACATACCTGAAGGAGAAAAACAGCCTTACTCATGGGTAGGCACCGAATTACCAACGTAGTAACAGTAATTTTGCTTATGTATTTATATTTCTGCCAATAGAATTAGGTCAAGCTAAAAAAAAAAAATTTCTCTTCTCTTGATCTGCTTTGATCGATGCATGTCTCGAAAATACTCGAGAGGTCAGTTCATTCTCAATAATTTCTCCGTGCAAAAAGACTAAGACAAAAGGCCTAGAACTTATTTGACAACGTAGGGAAAACGTCGAATCGCTTTCGAATCTTACCTAAGGTATTCTGTAGCTGTTTACTACACTTAGTGGACTACTAATTCATGATTCATACTTCCAATCAACTGCAAACAGATCTATCAAGGAAATTTTACATTATTTCAGTTCACCTGCTTTTAGTGATAAAGTTGCCAGCATGTTTAGCTCGTACTGCTAATTTTTATGGCATAATCAAAGAAGAAATGGCAGCACCAACAATCTTTTTACCAGGTTTCCGAGACTAGCAGCCACAAATTATCCTCAGATTTTTGGCTCCATTGCTTGAAACAGACTAGATTCAACTAAAGATAACATGGGTCATGAGGACACGATGCAATGTCTTAAATCTTCCACCCCAAAACAGGAATGATCTTTAAGACAGATAAGCATGCGATTTTTGTGTACCAAATTTCACTCACAAAGTTTTGGTCGATAATTAAATGACAAAAATGCTAAGATAGTATCCAGCAGTAATTTGCAATTAGTAACCTAATCAACTTTTCAAAAATTATGCATAGGGACGAAACAGCAAAAGGGATGAGGCATTTGGGATGTTGTGTTTTAAATATGAATTAATTAAGCACATATATATACACACACACACATATGTATACATACAGGCAGACACGTGGCCTGAGATCTGCTGAAGGGATTAAATGGGAAGTTATGCTGCGAATATTCTTTTATTTATTTTTTTTCATGGAGAGGAAGAGCGATGCCTAGCCCCCTTCTTTTTACTTTCGGGTTTAATGAGGCTGGGTGGAAAGAAGAGAAGTTGTCATCAGAACAGGGACATAACCGAATTGCTTGATATAATATGTGATCTTTGCTAAATGCATCCAAAGACCATTGATGTTAAACCGAATGACGAATTAAATCTACTACTTAAAAGCAGACTACCATAAAATTTCCGTCAATTAAATTTTACTCACAAGTCGTTGGTTAAACCGAAGCTGTAAGAGAAACGAATTTTAAAATCATGCTACTGGCTAGCTATCTAACAGCTGACAATGAGCACAAGAATTTCTAGGAAAGTTACTCTCGAAAGACTGACGTCCTATCTAGAAAAAGACGTGCTTCATATTCTCAACCATTCAAAAGCTGGAGTTACTCTATAGGAGTCATCCAGGACCGAAAACTAAGTTTATCTTTTACTATTTTTTTAGTGCCAGTGTTTGGACTGAGGTCATAGTGGGAGCACTACCTCTAAGGATCCATCAAATCCTAGTACTTATTTCAGTTTTAAAATATTTCATTCATCTTCGTATGTTAAACCAATGTTATAGGACATGTTATAGGCATGCCCGATATGTCTTTATTTACATTATCGGATATAAAAATAAACACACGGTAACAACATGTAAACAGATAAGTGGAGCACGGCGCGCGCTATACATGCGTGTATTGTTAGAATAGATTAGATTAGATTAGATTAGATTAGACAGACAGACAATCAGAAATTATTCCCATTAAGGTTCAGTTATTCGATCAAATAAATGACAAATTTTTGAACTGCTAAAAGTAATGCAAATTGAGAATAAATAAAATGCAGTGAATCGAATCTTTGCTCCAGATCACAATAAATAGAATCATTTGATAACAAAGTGGACGCTGGCTCTAACGCTGCTTGGCTTCATCCCGAGAGGATTTAGATGAAACGTCCATGTTCCCTGCTAATAGTTTAGAATCCATTAGGGTTGAAATCCGGTGTTCTCAAATTTGTCGAATGACATTCACCAGATTGTCAATGTTATCCTTCTCATTATCAAGTGTATAATCATCTACTTTAATTATCAGACATACTTTAATTATCAGATATACTTGATATTTCCAATATCTTTAACGATAAAGTTGACATCGGCATAAATTGAAATGGAGACGTACTTAAGAGTGCTATTTAGTTCAGTTTGAATTTATATTGTAATATTTAAATGTCCAAACTTACCTTTTTTTCCATAGAATGTTATGCATTAGTTTTACACTGTTGATACATGCAGCCCATCTATTCTTGGATATTTGATGCAAGAAGAAAACATATAGCGGATGTTGCTTTAGAATTTTCAAACTTTGTAGACAAATGCTAACATGTACACTTGAATTGTTGCACAGTAAATAACTGCTCCATTAAATGACTAATCGCTGTCAACACCAACGAGGTTTAGTGTATGATTTCCACAGCTGGAACAAATGCAGGTTGAATTAAGCCCCCGAGGGACTGCTTGTATTCCATTAAGCTTTCGTGTACATTCGATCTATTATTCTGAGCTTGACCAATACAAACTTGAATATCGAAATTAAACCTTCTATAATAATAATAATAATAATAATAATAATAATAATGTGGAATTCTTCCCCACTACTTTTTTTAAATCAAACTATCAAGCTGAATCTTCCTCACATGAATATCTTGAATTATTTACAAATTTTATATGCTGAATAATTTAAATAGTTTGCTACTTGTGTGGCATCACAACGGTTGAATATTTGGCATTTAAAATTTCATCAATGGCTTTCTCTTCAGCAAGTACTTCACCGAACGTTTAGAGACTCTCTTGTCATTCTCGCATGTTTGAGTTGTTTTGCATCTCAAAGTGCATCATATTTGTCGAGAAGGTAAATGTTGCAAAAAAAAAAAAAAAAAAAAATTCCACTCAACGTCACCGAACATTGGCTGAAAAAAAAAAAAGATTTATCTGCACTAAGAAGTAAGGTAATATTCAATAATCATGTCTCCGGTTACTCGCTTCTGTATTTAGCTCAGTTAATATAAAATTATCATTTGATCTTCCAACGATCTACCTTAGCGACTAATTTCCATTTTCCTTTGTGCAGTAATGAATTTTCATGTGACGGTATTCGATCTTTCAGTTTTAGAAAGAGAACGAGGGTGGAATCACCACCTAAAGTTAAAAAAACAAAACAAAAGGAAGACAACAGACGAAATGGAAGATAGAACGTGCGAAGAGAATGATGCAGAAGCGAAAGCAAGTGAACCGGCAAAATTAACAGCAGAAGAAGAATGGGAAAGAAGAGTGGAAGAGCGGTTGAAAGTTTGTAAGAGAGGAGGAAGACCCAAGGGAAAGAAACACAAAGTGGTAATGTTATACTTCAAGGACAAAAATACGGAAAAGATGTTGGCAGGTAGGAAAGGTTTAATTTGAGTAAAGTTGAACCCAGAAATATATGATGACCAGTGGAAGGCGGTAATCGTGGAGAAAGAGACAGTGGAGAAATTGAGATATGATTATAGTATATGTGAATGGTTATATGTACGTTATGACACTTTATCAGCTATTGTGGATCAGGAGAGGTTACTAGAATATATGACAGATGAACAACCAGTATAGCAGAACTGTATTTTAAATGAAACTGCGAGTTTTGGGGGGCTCGTAAGCCATTCCATTTAATTCATTATAAATAATTCATTTTCATTTCATATTTTTCGATTTTTTGTTGTTGTTATATGTACCCCATGTCTGTTGTAATGTCCCCTCTCAATTCGGGCCTTCGTGCCTATAATAAAAATTTTATCAACTAATGGGCCATCCGAAACGATCAAGGATTATTGATGTACTAGTTACATTGAAAACGACGCAAAGTGAATGATACAAAGACTGCTTTTGAACACACCAATATATCCACTCTCTTGAACAAATTTCACCATTGGAAACATTTGTCAACGATTGTCAGCAATTTAAGAATATTATTTGAGATGTCAAAAACAATTTGAAGGAAATATTGCATTGTGTCAGAATTGGTTTTATCAATAATTCCAGTGTCAAGTGGTGCCAAAACAGAAGCATTCAAGTATTGTTCTTCTTGTTCGCGTGATATTTTTACCAGGAATCAGTTTTATTTGTAGTTGTGGCTATATTTTGTTTCGGTTGTGATTTGGATTACAGACCTGGACACTACTCCATCATCTGCTGATTGTCTTAGAAATGAAGTTACAAGCAGTGAGCTTTTAATTGTTGTCTCAGTCAATTTATTGATATACTCCATCTTCAGACTCTGTTACTTGAAAAACAAGATAGGGTTTTCTCTATTCTATGTTTTTTTAAATATTTTTCTATAATCGTATGTTTATAAAAAAAGACGAATATTTTTTGTATTGAATAAATTTAGCGCAGAAGGTTTTTTTTTTTTAAATTCATCATCATTTAAATCTTAGCATTGCTAAAAGTTCCATTTGTCAGTTAATAACCAGTTTAAAAAATTGCAAACCCTTATCAATAGATTATATAATTTGATTAGTCTTAAGCCCTAATACAAGCACTATTGTGGAATCAGAAATTTTATGTGAAACGGAATGCAATATTATAGCACAGAAGGCGGCAGCGAGCTGGCAGAATTTTTACTGCGTCGGACAAAGTACTTAGCGCATTTCTTCCAATTTTACGTTCTGAGTTCAAACGCTGCCGGGGTCGAGTTTGCCTTTCATCCTTTCGAGCTCAATAAAATGAATACCAGTCGAGCACTGAGATCGTTGTAATCGACTTATCCACTCCACAGAAATTGCTGAACTTGTGCCAAAAATTGAAACCAGTATTATAGTACATAAGAGAGAAGAATCTACAATATTCAGGTCTTAAAACTTGCTTAAAAATTAAATCGGCGAAGTATCGTTCCAACTTGTGCCGAGTTTACAAGCTTTTACGTGAAGGAACCGTTCAACTCTTTCTTAGATCCTTCCTCTGACTTATCTCCAGTTTTAGTGCGTCTTCCACTTCGTTTAGTCTAACCCACTTCCAATTTTGGTTTGTCAAAACAATTCCATTTAAATTTGAAATTTCATCTCCAAAACAGACTCCTCAGTTTATGCCTCCAATCAATTTTAATTTCTGAATTGTTTTCCTTACCTTTCTTGATAAAGAATATATCATTAACATTAATAACTTTCTTTCCATTATAGATGTCATTTTGTTAATTTTAAGAGGAGTTTCGTTACTTTAAATGCACTACACCGGACGTGTATGTTCTTTGTGTAGAAAGCACCAAGATTTTTTTCCATATTACCACCTTAATTTTATTATTCATCATCAATAGGATTCAATGAAGCTAAGAGCGCGCACGAGCGAGCAAGAGAGAGAAAGAAGAAAAAAAGTTTAAAGCGAGAGGGGCGGAGAAAGAAAAAGCAAAATTGCATTTCAAAAAGGGAAAACAGTGGGAGGCAAACCAATTTAATTGGAAAATATGATACTTCCAGTTTTCTTTTATCTCTACCACTCGACAGTATAAGGCACTGTAACAATAAACAAAAGAGAAAGTCCAGAAGGTCACGTTAGATACGATTATTACTGACGTCAAAAGTATCAGCTCAGCATCATGATTTCAGGTTGGAACGCTTGCTTGTTAATGAAATGTTTGCCGGACATACATAATTTACTGACACCCTCTTGAAAGTTCATTTCAAAGACTTCATCACAGGCACTTTCAATTTCTCACCACTTCAGCTGATTTTCTTCGCCACATAAAAGTCCTCAAAGAACTAATTTGTACAGTAGTGTAAGCAGTTAATTACGAGAAGTACTACCAAAGGCAGACTTTTAAAATAGGGCGCATTTTTTAACGAACAAGTTAAGGGACAATGCGAAACGAAGATGTCAATTCCGTTGACAATATTCCAAAGGAAAACGACAAATCATACAGGTATACCCTGCGTCACGATAACTCGTTACAAAATTCCGCACTGATATAACTTTTAAAGTACGGCTATTATTTCCGGAATATAAACTAATTGAATTCTTACGGAAATTCGGATAAATTTTAGCAATTCTGAAAATTAAAATCATGATACGTATATAATTTTTTAGAGATTAAATTTAATGTAACACTTTAATATAGATCCGACAGCTTGTAATTTTTCAACATATATTCTTTAAATTTGTATTTTAATGTTTTCATTACTCTCAACCTTTTCAATACCTATCCACGAGCCCCTGCTCTGCACATTTTTTCGCACACTCAATTATTCACTTTCTCCTCCATCTCTATCTTGTTAGGGTTATTCACATGACTTCGTTTTTCATAGATATTGCCTTGGGTCTTGTTACTAACTTTAATCTCACAATATTTCCATATCGTACAGCTTCCATCCTTCTACAACCATTCTGTCTTCAATGTTACATTTCCATTCTTCCATCCGTTGTCATAAGCCCACTACTTTTTGCAGATCCAGAACATTACTACAGTCCTCTGATTCTACTGTTTTGCTATATTTGATGCGAGGTTTCTTGTGTATCTCCGTTGCTACAAATCTAAATTGGAGTATTACTCTCATCCTATTGGATGAGAGTAATACTCCAATTTAGATTTGTAGCAACGGAGATACACAAGAAACCTCGCATCAAATATATGAGCCATTATTACACTGAAATAAAAACAACAGTGTCTAATGGATTCGTAAAAGGATGTTGGACGGAGGGTCCGATTAAGTTGCTAGGAGTTTGGTTCGGACCGGACCTCCAAATAGAGAAGAACTGGGACGAGGTATCGATCAGGGTGACCCACATAGCTAAGACCTAGTCTTGGCGGTGGCTATCCCTGAAAATGAGGGCGGAGGTAGCCAATGTGTCCATGGCATCGGTCATTACCTACCGCCTAACCGTCGTTCCTTACCCTGATTCGTGGTTGATCAAGCTAGAAAACCAGTTCTTCCACTTTTTGTGGAAAGGCTAGAAACCGCTTTTGAGACGCTCTACTTGCTGCCAACAACCGTTAAAGGGTGGGCTAGGGATGCCTTGGTTATTGATACGTAGACATGCGCTGAGATTGAGGTAACTGTGGCTCTACCTGGATGGTGAACGGGTGTGGTCTCTGCTGGCGAAACGGATGTTTCCCAAGTTCACTAGTTTCGGTGGACGAGAAACCTGGTTCTATCGAAGATCGAAGTTGGATACATGATTTACGGAGTGTCGCAAGGCTCTCCTGCTATTCCGTCGCTCGGGCAATCCCTGCGGTGGAGGTTCCACCGCATTCTTTTATAGAGGGCTTGTAGAAGCGGAATGTGACGATACCTTAGGGGAAGCCCTAGGTCTCGACGATAATCAACTAGCTAGTCTGTTCCAATATACATTCGGGCCAAAGACCTTGGACAACTTTCAGAAGTCTCTGGCATGACAGTGTTACCGAGGAGCCTTACCTGTTCGGGGCAAGCTCACAGGGCATGCTGGCCGCGGCCCTTAGACTTCTCTAAGATGTGAGCGGGATAGGGAAACCGTCCCGCACGCTATTGTTCAGAGGTGTCGGACTTGTGGGTTTATGCTGAACAACTGTTGTCAAGTGCAGGAAGAGTACAGCTCTCGACTGAGTCTATACTAAAAATTGACCCGCCTGATTTCCTTTCGAAAGAAGGTAAGAATTGTTTTCTCATTGTAGTAGCAATTGCGAGAGAGGTGATTTGGAAGACAATGCTGAAAGAGTTAAAGTCTGGCACCTTCATCTCTGGCCCTGAATAGGTGAATTACTTCACCTTTCACCTTAAAAGGAAATGAGGGCTAGAGAGAAAATGCCTAGCTGTGAAAATGTTTGAAAATCGATGGAAGAATGTAGCATGGATTTTGCGTGTCAATGTAACCTCATGAATGCAACGCAGGCCGTATCTCAGGTATAAGTGGCGAGGCGGGGCTCGTGGGGTCCGAATGAAACCTGCCTCTCCACTCCATCCGTAATGTCATCCGGTCTGTCCTATCATTCGATTTCTTTATATTCTTTTCTTATTTTGTGAATTTTTAACTTCATATTTATGTATTAACCATTCGTTCATCTGACCCCAAATCAGATTGTGTTGTCTCTTTCTATGTTGTCTCCTTGTGGGAAATAAAAACATCACCTTATTCTTAGCGCAAGTTTCGAAGAGTGCAGTTCGATTTTCAGTTATTTTTCCAAATTTAGAATGGAAGTGACAAAGGAGCATATTCAGCATATATTGCTTTATGAGTTCAATAAAGGCAACAACGCAACGGAAAGTGCGAGAAATATTGATGCAGTATATGGGTGTCAGAAATAAGCGTAAGCTAATGTCAACGGTGGTTCCAGAAATTCCGAGTCGGAAACTACAGCCTAGAAGACAAGCGTCATTCTTGAAAATCTCGAAGTGGACGTTCTCCAAATCCCGGTGGAACAAAATCCCATCGTAACTGTTGAGAAACTAGCAAAGAAGCTTTGATTTGGTCATTCAATTATTCATCGACATCTGTGTACCATCGGAAAATGTCCATCTTCGATTTCAAGACGAAAGTTGTTCTTCCTGCAGGATAATGCTCGGTCGCACACAGCGAGGATGACATTCCAAAGGCTGGAGCAGTTTGAATGAGAAATGATATCCCACCCACCATATTCGCCAGACATTGCCTCATCTGATTATCATTTATTTCACAGTCTTCAAAATCATTTGAACGGAAAAAATATGAATTCTGTAGATGAGGTCAGAATAGTAATGGAGGAGTATCTTCCGTCACGGACAAGTGAATTTAGGAAGAAGGGCCTTGCAAATCTACTGTATAGATGAAAAAGCATTGAAGAAAAGGGAGAAAATATTTTAGATGAAACAAGAACTTTATCTTAATTTTGAAAAATAAAAGAAGTATAAAAAATCGCATCATATATATATATATATTTAACTTGTTTTAGTCATTTGACTGCGGCCATGCTGGAGCACCGCCTTTAGTCGAGCAAATCGACCCTAGGACTTATTCTTTCTAAGCCTAGTATTTATTCTACCGTTATCTTTTGCCGAACCGCTAAGTTACGGGGACGTAAGCGTACCAGCATCGGTTGTCAAGGACAAACACCACTGAAGAAGTCATCCTCCTCTTCGTTGTTGCTGCCTCCAATGTTGCTGCTCACTTCGTCAGACTGCTGTCTCGACCTTACACTTCCATGCTTTTCCTCACCTTGGAGACCTTGATGTTGTTATACTTATCCAACCAGATGAGGCGAAACCTGGGGTGGAAGGCAGCAGTTAGCTGGCATTTCTCATCCTCCAGGAGGGTCCTAAACCTTTTGTCGATGCCTGCGAAAAGTACGACGACCAAGGGGCTGCAGTAAACGAGGCCCTTGAACTTAAAGTCCTTGAGCCTAAAGATCGCCGCGGCAACTTAAGTTAACGGAAGTTAGTTAATCCGATAATGATTTCCAAAGTTAACTTGAAAGTTAAATCGTTAACGAAAATGTCAACTTCGTTAATTAACGATTAACGGTTTCGTACTCAGGTTTTCTAATTGGCAAATCATTACTGTATCCTTTCCTAATCAGTCACTCTATCATGTATTTTACTTTGTCTATAAATAAGCCAAAACACTAATTATTACCCCGCAGTATTTTATCTGACTAGAAAAGATGTAATCTAAAATGTAGAGTTCGGTTACACGATATTCAAATTAAAAACACTAGTTATTTTTCTATTCTCTAACGTAACAGCTAAAAAATATTGTTGTTTTTAGTATCAGAACTATTTCTGTTTATTTCCAAATCACTAAGATAAATTCTATAAAATAAAAATTAAACAATTAGGACACCTGCATAATTGCATTTTAGTTGTTCAACTAAACTTATCTTTGTTTTTGCATAAGCCTTTAAGAAAACTAAACTCTATGATAAATATAAGTCAGCAAATAAAGGACTACATTTTCCACCTATAATAATTTACAAACTTGTTTATAAACACAGTAAATGCAAAGAAAATGTATGCATCATTAATAAGAAAGGTATCTTTATCAGCCATACAAAGAACTGCAGAGCAATTAAAATAGATGGAAGACGAAAAACGAGGAAAACGTAGTGAAGTGGTGAAGACTGATCTTGTGATGTTGGGTGTCACGGTGGTAATGATCATTAGGAGAGAAGATTTGCCAGCTCGCACAAGCATAATCAAGCTGACATCAAGAATGTTCGAAGTTGTGAAAACCGAAAAATTTTATGGAAATGTGTGTACGCGTGCGCTCATTTGAATCTATCTGTTACCTGCTTACCTTCCTATCATTCAATTCTCTGTCGTCCATTCTTCTATCATTCATTTTCCCATCTTTCACCCTCTTCCCATTCACACTTTCTTTTACTTTCTGTATTACTTTGTCGACCTAACTATGGAAGGCTGTAGCCGATATACCACAGCAACACTTTCTGCACTGGCAATTATTACTCTTAACATAATCCAACTTCACTTCTCCCTCAAACCTCAAGATACTCAGCTTCTTTCACTATACACTTGTAACCTTCGTAGCCTCATCCTGATTCTTCCACCAGCATTAATTCTTCTGCTTCCCTTCTCCGACATTTTGCGTGAACAAACGTAGGGAAATGAAAGGGTACCTTACCAGAGTCTGTGTCACGATAAAACACACCCACTACACTCTGAAGTGAATGGTGAACTAAAGGAAACTATGCAGGGTTGAGAGTATCCTTTGGCAAACTCTCTAGGCAGTTACCACGGCAAAATGCATATGAACATCACAAACACACACCCGCATGCGCGTGTTGGCGCGAAGATACATACACTTTTTAAAATGTATATATAATTTTGAAAGAGGAGTATATATATATGCAGACATTTTTGTCTTTCTTTCGTTTTGACTATGTTCGTTTTCTATTTATTGCGTCACCTTTTGTGTCAGCCATAATAGCAAATCTTATTTTACTTCACTTTTAACATTTGAATTTCAATTGCTGAAGAAATTATGAATATTTATTATATACACGTATAAAAAGCCTATTATATTTAGGGAACGTATATATTTGCAGTAAGAGGGCATTTTATTTATTTTTTCATTTTTTCGAAGAACGAACTACCTCTTATAGTACGACTGGATCCACACAATACGGTGAGGACGTGGTATGATTAGTGAATTCTATCGATAAAATTATAGTGTTCCATAGTCGTCGCTTAACAGGGCAAGTTAGTTTCACATTTTTAGGAGAGTTGAACAGTATATTAACGTGTGCATATGTGTTAATAGTTTCTAATTTAGACACAAGCCAGAAATTCAAAGGAATGGCTTAATCAATACCGTTGATCCCACTACACGACTGTGTTTAATTTAATGGCCTCGTTAATTAATCATAGAGAAATTCGAACTTATTGCGCGAAGATCCACAAGAAATACTGCAATGCATTTTACCTGATGTATTATCGATTCTACCAATTCACTCCCCTTGTATATGTCAAATGTTATATATATATACTTTATAAAGCATATTACTCTACCACTGGTATTTGAGTACTCTTTTTTCCACATTGTTTCACATTTATGTGTTTACTCCGGTATATATATATATATATATATATATATATATATATATATATATATATACATTTATTTAAAGCAGCAGAAAATTCAACAAAATCTGTTACTCTGAGTTCTCGTTGCCGTTCATCAGACAGTTTTTGCTAGATATATATATATATATATATATATATATAGAGAGAGAGAGAGAGAGAGATAAATATAGATGCATAATAGCTTTATATAGTATTGTAAATTTAGTTTCGGAAATTAATACTTATCAGAAATGACTGAATGGAAGAATACATCTTGGACTATTTCTGACTGATCTGAAAATACAACCACAAGAAAGCTCAGGGATGAAAAATACTGTGAAAAGGACCCGAAAAACACAAGGCCCTTAAGCCCATGAGTTATATCCCTTAGATTGATTCCTCTAGTCATTGTCCAAATTTTTTGCACAAGGCTGCGGAATGAAGTATGTGTGTGTGGGGGGGAAGGGGGGTAAGGGTGACGGGGAATGATGAAAGCGATAGATAGATAGATAGATGGGGAGAAAGATCAAGAGGATTTTTACAAAGCATGCATGGGCGTTTATATGCGTAAATAAGCGCTGGGTGTAAAGAGAAAATGTTCTTGCTTCTGGGACGGAGCCAACCAGCGGGCAAAATATATTTTCAGCCATAAGGGGAAAGAAAATTCGCTTTTAGAGTTCGGGTAGACCATTGCATGAAGGAAATACTTTAAATTAATTTTCTCCGCTAAACAAAATTTGCATCCCATTGCTTTTGCGGTAAGAGCTGCACGTTTCCAACTATAACAGTTGATGTTATATAGCGCTTTCTTTCAGTAGACAAATATGTTTCACCAATATTGTTACATCTCTCCTATATTTTAAAAGAGGACTTGTGACTTCAGTTTGTTCTTGAAAGGTCCTTCCGTTGTATCCACCTATCTCTGTACTTGTGTCACCGATAGGATATTTTGATACTACTTTTGCCTCATACGACGGTTTTATGCTACACTGACCATTTAGTAGACGTGTGGCCTTATCTGTGCAGGAGCAGCCTGTGTCCGCGTTTTGTTTGGGCCTATTTACCAAAATTTGCTTTCTGTGAGGTGTGCAGCTGAAATAGGAAAAATTTTTTTCTTTTACATCCATAGTTTTCCATGTTTTTTTTTTTAATGCCTAAACGAGTTGTTAATCAGATTTGAGGTTTTCAGATCTTCAGTAAAAGAAAACCCAAACTATGCTCTTCGTTTGAGCCATGTCTAACTACAATTCACCTTTCCACACCTGGAAGGTTCTTAAACAAGAAACCGTTCAGTAAAAGTAAATGGTTATTATAGGACAAAAAATTTGTAATACTGTTTGAATATGTAGTGATCCTATAACGGTGCGCGCGCGCGCACCGTCCATTTTGTATTTCGCGCGTGTGGTGTTGGTGCCTTCACCAAGAGAGAGGAAGGGCCCTCTCGCGCATACGCGAACCACCGGAAGCACGACCCTTTTGCCTACGTGGTAGTTAGCCAAGGCAAGGGGGTCGTAGAACGTTTGACCGCTAGCAGCAGCAGCGGGGACTTGGGACGGCAGCGACGAAGGAGACGGACGTGTATTCTCGCTGTCCAGCTTTGATAGCAGTCGGCCGAAAGCTTTTAACCAAATTGTTGCCGACCACATTCATCTTCCCTGTTCCGGACGCCATATTTAACCCGTTCTGTTTTTAGCGGCTGAACATTGTAAATATTACAATCCATTAACTTTCAGCCTTGCGCGCCCAGAACCAAGGACATCAGATAGCCACTTATTGTTACTGTTACCAAGAAAGAGAATAAAGTAGTATATATATTATTTACGTCTGCGTCTTGTTGTTTCTGACTAGTAGAATTCTGGATTATTAAAGCAACGGCTAGTGATTTGCTTTCTTGTACCCCGAAAGTACAAGAGAAGATATATTCACACTCACTAAGTTCGTTACAAATAATATGCCCACCCTATTACCAAATACGCGAGTTTCCGCTATGAAAACAGTGAAAAATAATAAGAAATTATTTATTCTATAAAGGTACATACACACATTAATTTAGAAAGGAGGTTCTGTCACGTTTTTGACATGATCACTTTCAACATATTTTTTCAAGACTTACATTAAAATAAGTATCGATTTTTAAATTGTGTGTTTTCTTTCTTTCTTTGCGGATCACTTCATACCAAAGTTGTTAAATTCGTATTGACTTTATTCTTTTAAAATAAACTTAGGTCAGTCTCATATGAGATGTTGTTTGCTGTATGAATTCAAAAATGGATCTCTAGCAATGGTAGCAGCAAGAATTATTCTGTCAATAAAAATGAAGTTTTAAGTATACGGACATGCTAACGCTGGTTTGGCCAGTCTCGTTTGTGGAAAATTTTCTTTTCAAGATTCCCTTTTATCTGGACGACCAAAATGTCCTGAAAACCGTAGTGTAGAAAAATACAAAGCAATTTGCATGAGAATTAACAAAACAGTTCAACTGAAGTGAGACGGCAATCATAAAACGTCAACAAGGAAAACTGTCTAAAATTAGTTAATTCGTCCATCATCATTTGACTGCTTCTCAGCTTAATCAAAGAGTTCCCCTCTGCTAGTCATTAAAAACTAGACTTATATCGGAACCTTTCCTGGGTAGAATCACCAGTGAGATCGCAAGGACCTGCAATATAAGACCTTTTAACTGAGAAGGGGGTAAACTGTAGAAAGAAACTATGAAAAATGTGAGAAGCAGGTACCTCAGTGAATATATGGTCTACCCATCTAGAGAGGGTGAGAGGTGGGGAGAAAAAGATATGTGAGGTCCAAGTACAACATGAATAATATACAATAGGAAGTTCACTGAGTGAAAATAGTGTGATAGATGGTTAGAGTTTGGGAATGAGTCGGATGTAGAGGATATCAGTTCAGTGTAGTAGAAAATAGAAAACGAGTTGTGGAGGATGGTTTGACTGAGTCTCAGTTCTGTTGAGATGGACGGCTCTTCTCAAGCACAGCATAACGCTATTCACCTTGGTCTCCTGTTGAAAGGGTCAGCATATTGGGGTCAGTCTTCACCACTTCGTTACTCGTCTTCCTAGGTCTACCTCTTCCTCATGTTCCTTTCACATTCAGCGATCGGCACCTCTTCATCCATCCACGTCACATGACCATACCAGCCGAATCTTTTTTCCTGCACACTACAACTGATGTCTCTAATGCCTAATTTTTCTCTTGTCGGACTTGCACTCTGACATTGTACATCCATGGGATAAGACCACCAAAAACAGCAATATGAAAGCGGTTCGAATGAACAACGATACCACAAGGGACGCGTTCGGATCTTAGACAGAGGGGTCCGTTCGGAAAATATATTGCAGTCTCCACCCAATGCCGCTACAGCTAGCAATAAGATTGCAACCTATTCTTAGAGGCGTAGGGTGAGAGCACAAAGGATGCGTGACCCCGATATAATCGGTGTCTCCTTTATAACATTCTATGGTTCTATTATCGTAGATTTGGCTGGAGGGTTAAAACGCCACTATTCAGGTGTGATGTCCATTATGTCTGCACAGGCGGGAATGGAGATACTCACAAGCCCCTGGTTTCAAATTGTATTGTGAAGTGGATCCCGTAAAGTGGGAGAGGTTACCCCCTGAAGCTTAGGCTGAAAGAACAATTGCTGTGATTGCTGTAAATATAAGCACTAAGCAACAAGTATAAGTACTAAATGCAGCTCCAGATGTAGTTAGGACTGAGTCATTTGTCCTAAAAGGAGACTTCAATGCACATATTAGTACTGATCACCGGACATGGAAAAAAGTGACTGCGAGGAATGGCAACCCTGAACTGAATGCAAATGAAGTGGGCTTACGAGACCTCTCTGTTGGAAATGGGCTCGCCTTTTTGAAAGCATTCTTCCGGTATAGTGATATTCATAAACTTACCTAGTACAGGAATGCTTTGAAACAGAGGTCAGAGATTTGTTATCGCCTCGGACCTCTTTAATTCTATGATGGAGGTTCGTGTAAAGAGAAGGACGGAGCTGTCAACTTATCACTACCTAGTGTTCTACAACCTGAGACTATCTACAGCAGGGAAAAATCACAAAATTGCGAGATCCAGTGCGACTCATAGGATAAAGTGGGAAGCTCTGGTGGGTAATGAGATCAGAAACAGATATGCCGATGCTATTGCATCCAAATTCAGAGACTTTCAGGAACAAACTGAAGATATCGAAACTGAGTAGCAATCGTTATTTTAAGCAGTTTCTTCTTCGGTGTGACGTCAGGACTTTAAAAATTCCATTCGAGTAAAGATGGAAGCTTAGAAAGCTTGACTTTGAAACAGGTACCCTCTTTTGCGCATGGGGTACACCGAGGCGCGAAAGGTTGCGGCAGAAACAGTAAAAACGGGAGGATTCGTGGGCTAAGTTAGACCGACTTTATATTGACCATTGAAGTATCCTAGCGAGACATCCGCCGACTTCGTAACAATAAGCTCTCTTCCACACCTCCCATTAGGAACTCATTTGGGGTTCTTCTCAACGACGTGTTGCAACACGACTCCTCAAAAGGTAATCTCCAGCATGCACAGCCGAGTGCTCCAACGCATGGATCATTGAGAGATTAGTCCTCTTTAGTAAGTCTTCCTAGTGCATTCTGCACGTTAGTGAAACATCACTGGGACAAGTGGAGAAGCTTAAGTGTCACAGGATCATATTCACGAGTGATGGGAGGCAGGAGGCTGAATTGGATGCACCAGCATGATCCTCAGAAGAGGAGGGGTTGGCAAGCAAAAAAAAAAAACAAAAAAAAACAGAAAAGAAACCCAAACTTACTATATTCAATTTATATCTATCCTCACCTACGGTCATGAATGTTGGGTGGTGACCGAAAGAGTACGATCGCAAATATAAGCAGCCGAAATGGGTTTCTTCGAAGGGTCTGAGTAATATTTAGCTCGGTTATTAAAGAATCTATCAGGGTCAAGCCACTACTTCTTGAGAGGTCACAGCTCCGGTACTACAAACACGTGATTAGAATATCGTAGGAAAGAATCGCAAGACGGATTGTTCAAGCCGAGTCGACCAACGGGATGGTTGAATAATTATTATCGTAGGTGGTCATGCTTGGGAAAGCAGCCATAAAATCTAATGACGGTTGCTTCAAACAGGACTCTGTGGAGGAGGTACTTGAGGTCTCTACCACCACGACCCTCACAGAAACAGTGGGCGGAGAGAATGGATGGATATTTACACTGTAATGAAGAAAGCTGTACATATGTTATGTATGTATATATATCATCTGTGGGCTTCATGCTTCTCATAGAGCAGCTTCTCGATGAGAAGCATGTAGCCTGCAGAGTTTATCAGCAAGACAACACATCCGCTTTCAAGAAAGTAACCTACAACACCTCTAAAAGCAAGGTGCAGGTGAAGCTCAGAGAAATGAAGGATTCCTGGTTCAGCAGAAGGCACAGAAACACAGTTTCTTTCATGTGACAACAAGAAGTTGTTCCTCAGAAGCTCAAGGACGCTTCTATTGTCCATCTCTACAAGGGAAAATGGCAGTCCTTTGGCAACCACATAATAAATTCTCTCCTTGTCATCACTAGCAAAATACTCGCAAGAGTCCTTAACCGCCTCAACTTAGCACATGGAAAACGAGTATCTGCCAGAGAGTCAGTGTGGCTTCAGAAAGATCTGTGGGAAGTCGATATGAATTTTACTGCATGCCAACTTCAAAAGCAGTGCCAAAAACAGAATACAACGCTTACAGACCTAACCATGGTGTTTGACACCGTCAGTTGTGAGGAGTTTTGGAAGATCATACGAAAGCTCGGCTGCCCGAACAAGTTCATCAGTAAGGTGCGAGAGTTTCAGGATGGCATGCTTGCTTGAGTACTGGGCGGTGGAAATTCTTCCGATGCATTTCTAACCGCTAAAGGAGTTAAGCGAGGTTGTGTACTCGCACTTATGCTGTTCAGCATTATGTTCTCAGCCATGCTGTCAGATACATTTTACAACTACGACGAATCCAGCATCAAGATCACATTCGGGACTCGTGACAGTGTCTTCGACCTGCGGAGGTTACAGGTCAAGAGCAAAGTGGAGGAGGACTCAGAGTGCGACTTCCCATTCTCAGATGACTGTGCACTTAACGCCACCGCAGAAGCTTGGATGCAGCAGAGCATGAACTGCTTTTCCACTGCCTGTAACAACTTTGACCTCACAATCAGTACTCAGAAGACAGAGGTTATGTACCAACCTGCCCCGCAGAAGTCGTATGAGGAACCAACTATCACCATCAAAGGGGAAACATTGAAGGCTGTTGATAAGTTCACGTACCTCGGCACACCCTCTAGATTCGTGAACATTGAAGATGAAGTTGGTACACGAATCACCAAGGAAAGCTCAGCATTCGGGCAGATAGGTGAATCAGTGTAGGTGAGGCATTAGGCTCAAGTTGAAGCTCTACAAAGCAGTTGTACTGCTACGCTTCTGTATACATGAGGGACTTGGACGGTTTACGAACACCACACCAAAAAGCTAAACTGCTTCCACATGAACTACCTGAGAAAACTGAAAATCACCTGGCAAGACAAGGTCCCAGACACGGAGGTCTCCTCTCGAGCTGATCTGCCAAGTATCTACACACTGCTGAGGAGAGCGCAAATCAGGCAGGCCAGCTTGTTCGAATGTCTAGCACGCGACTCCCTAAGAGACCGTTTTACAGGGAACTGGCGGAAGGCAAGGGCACGCAAGGTGAGAAGAAAAAGCGATTCAAAGACACACTCAAAACCTCACTGAAAAGCTTTGAGATCAACTCCAACACCTGGAAAATTTATGCACAAGACTGCCTTGCCTAGGGAAGCTACACAAACAGAGGTGCCACCTTCGAACAGAACGGGATAACGCGAATACGCATGTCCAGAACCTACTCTTTACCTTCAGTCCGACCTACAGCAGAGCTTTCCGAGCACGCATCTGACTGATCGGTCACATTCAGCAGACACGCCGTGCCTCGTCTTCTCCCGTGTTGTGTCCTCGTCCATTAAGGCAGACGAATATATATATATATATATATAATATAAAATAAATATAAGAGAGTGGTCACTATATGGCTCACTCTCTTATATTTATTTTGTAAAAATATTATAATATATTATAAAATATTATAATAATCCAGGTTTCTCGGAGCACTAGGCCACTTGGTGTTGAATAGATATACTATTAAATTAGTATCTAATTCTCTCACCCTTATTAATTAATTATATATATATATATATATATATAGTGAGAAAAAAATATCTAAAACAGTTTGCTTCGGCCCCTCGCAACTTTGTTGGCTTCTTACAGAAACCTAGTTCGTAGGGCTCAGTTTGTGTGCGTGAAATGTGCGTGTGCTTATTTATATTTTGAAATGCTGTTGTTTAGTCCTACGTCAAACAAATCTATAATTAAATAAATGCCTTCCATCTGTGACTATCAGTGTTTTTTGTGGAATGGAGGGCTACATTATCTAATATATCCTTTAACGGACAAATGTGATTCAAGGACTATTTAGCTGCTAATTGTAGCAGTTTGGGCTACCCTTGGAAGCTCGCTCATTGTTTGTTTGTTGCTTTTCAGCCTCAACATAGCGCTCAACGAGAACACATGCATTCTTGCCGTGACAATCCAGTTTTTTTTTTTGCGATAATGAGCATAACGTGTCTTTTTGAAGAATGCAGTGTACAATTTGAAGGAGATATGACGGGTATTTTTAGCAGGTCGAGCATCAGTTTATTTGGCTTATGTATCTGCATAGTACTGTACTCATAGGATTTTAAAAAAATATTGTTTCATTTGTATACTCCTCGTCCAGTGACATAAACAAACATAACATTACTTGTTATTAAAGGACAAGTGTCCACTACCCATCCATCACAACTGTATGGCCTTGTACCAAAGTTTATAAATTACTTATTGCTACCATCGTCGTCGTCATCATCAATCTTCGCATTCATTATCTTTCTGCATTCCAGTAAGCGCTCGCCCAACAAACTCATCTATAAATGCGTTTCTCGCTTGTGCCATCGCCGTCACCATCACTATCTACTACTCTCTGTTATGACCCCTTCCTTTTTACTACGAGCTCCTTTACGCATGCCTTTCGTAGTCCTTATTTTTTCACGGATTCTGTCCAGCCTCCCCATATTAAAAAAAAAATTCCTCTTACATTAATTATTTGATTTATTTATTTTGTATTTTACTTCTCTTCAGTACCTTCATATCATCTCTTTCTCTCTCTCTTTCATACATACATACATACATATATCTTACTCATTCACTCATGCCGTTACCCACCTCTACAGACATATCCCCACCCACTACTTTGCTTTACTTTTTACAGCCTTTTCCACTTTATATCATACAACGCTCTCCCGCCCTATCCCCGCCTTTCTTTATGTCAATTTTCCTCTAACACCCCCCGCCTACTTGCTTGTCTCACTAGTGCCGACCTGTGGTAATTCCTCAGTCTTTCAGTCTAGGTTGGTTAGCATCTCACAAACACGAAAACTTTTTCCGTAGCAAGAACACTTAGAAAAACACATTATTTCAATGCATGCATTCATGTGCCCTCACTCACGCGGGCACATAAACTACTAGCATACGCACACACTAGCATAAATATATATACACACACGCACTAACACACACAAACAGAGGGTGTACATATCTTTATATAAATACATACAGGGATTAGATTTTAAGGGATTATTACAAACTATTTAACAGAGAAAATATAGATAGATACAGATTTATGAAAAAGTTACATGAAACCAACAAGACATCAACTGTCTTCCACTGATAAATTAAACAGCATTTCTATCTTTGGATATGAAGGATTTCTAGGAAGATTCTGTGCGGTCATTTTGTACGGATATTGAACTGGGCGAAAGGCCAAGGAGGCCTAAAGTGCAAAACATTCACCTTAAGAGATGTCCAACCAGACAGTCTTATTATTACTTTTATTAATAGGGATCGGACTTACTCATTCGATCAACCTCGCTGCTCATTCGATCAACCTCGTAAGTAAACTATTACATTGCTATACATAATACTATTTTTTCATATTTTTATTAATTTATTTGAAATATATATATTATCATGACTCCACCTCACTCTTTGTCACCTGTGTCTCGTTCTCTCTCTGTACATACATGTATACATACCTATCACTTTAACAATATAGATTACAGTAACTCCACCTATCTCTTTGTCTACAATCTTTCCCCTCCATCTCTCGGCATGTACCTGTACATTTCTGTTATACTACACACACACGCACACACATTACTAGGCTTTATGTTTGCGTCTCGTATATTCCCTTTTTCTTTATGCCTACTTCAACTCTACACCTTCTGTGGGTGTGTGTGTGTACATTATATATATATATATATATATATATATATATATATATATATATATCTTTATACAAATTGTGCGCGTGCGTGTATGTTTATCAGACTCCACAGTACCTCATCTCCTTTGCCCTTTTCATTAAGTTTTGTCCCCCTCACCGCCTCAGTCGTTTCAGTTCTGCAACAGTTGACAAGGGAAGATACCTTTATCTTGTATTTCCCCGCATATTTTTTTCTGGCTTTCTTTTCTTTCTATGTTACACCTGACTGACTATTTTCTCTGACATAGTATGCCTAGACTGTTACTATGCGTATGTTAAACTTTTGTATGTTGGTGTATATGAGAAAACTTATATCGACAGTTATTTTATATTTCAGTAAATTTGTAATTACACACACGCAAAAACACACACACACATATTATATATATACATACACGCACACAACACCTATCTATATACATATGCACACATACATAACACACGTACATATATATTCACACATATACACGATGCACGTATATATATATATATATATATAATATATATATATATACATACATACACACACAACACGTGTGTGTGTGTGTATATATATATATATATATACACACACACATACACAACATATATATATATATATATATATATATATATTACATACACAACACACTACCTACACATAACGTATACATATTACATATATATACGCGCACACACACAAACATACATGTACACATTTTATACATGTCTGGGTAATGTTTTGAATATATGTACGTATACACGCATTTATATACATTATGCATATATATAAAAACATGTATATAAATATAAGCACACTAGAACATATGTATGTGCATTTAGATACACGTATACGAAGTATTTGTGTATCTGAGCTTCGTTTGTGATTTTTCGTATGCGAGTGTGTGCCTGTGCGAGCATGAGAAATTTAAACCTAGTGCTAAGAAACTGTTGTCCGCAGAAATGTATCACTGAAGAAGTTGTGAGTGGTGTAGGAAATACAAAATTGGTAAACCGACAGAAGTTAAATTATGTGAGACAGTAAAACAGAAGAGGCGATGTCAACAATGTAGATCAAAATTATTTTAACTTTTAATTCATAAATTAATGTTTGTGTGCATATACACACATTTAAGTATGTATGCAATATATATATATACTCTATTCCTTATTTGGCTCGTTCATTGAACTACGGTCACACTGGAGCACCACCTTGAAGGGTTTAATCAAAGAAATCGACCCCACTATTTGTTTAAAGTTTGGTACTCATTCTTGTGGTATCTAACTGAACCGCTAGTTACGATGGCGTAAACAAAGGAACATCGGTTGACAACCGGTAGTTTCCGCCAACCACGTTCGTTCACAAAGCACTGGTCGACCCAGGGCTTTAGTAGAATACACTTGCTCAAGGTGGCTTGCTTTGGAACTGATCCCGTAACCAGGTGGCTGCAAAGTGAGCTTCCGGACCACAAATACACATGTACATGTATGTATATATGCACATATATATGCATGTTTGTGCACACACACATATACATACATATATATATATATATATATATATATATTATTATTACTCTCTTTACTCTTTTACTTGTTTCACTCATTTGACTACGGCCATGCTGGAGCACCGCCTTTTGTCGAGCAAATCGACCCCAGGACCTATTCTTTGTAAGCCTGGTACTTATTCTATCGGTCTCTTTTGTCGAACCGATATATATATATATATAATATATATATATATATATATATATATATACATAGAAGTCTGCGTGTTTGATAGAACAGAAATAGGACTTAGTATATGAATGTAAATATACGGATCTTTTCGGTTTGAACGGCAGTTTTTTTCTAGCGGTGTCATATGAAATTGTCACCCATAATTATGACCCTAGTATCGATCTATTGCATTTCAATCCGTTTTAGGGTTGGGGTGGGGGGTATCTTTTTTTCTTCAGAAATGTAAATAAACCTAATCTGTTTCTTAAACGTGGGAGATATTCATACGGCACAGAATGTTTTCACCTCAATAGACGTCATTGATTGGTTGAAATTGAAGAAAAAACAACAACAAATATCTTACAAACTATAGAATTTTCTCAATAAAGCCAAGAGAAAAAGATGTTTTATAAACACATTCTACCTGTATACGAAGTTTAAAAGTGTTTAGTTACGTGGAAATTATTTTTAAAAACTGCCGTTCAAACCGAAAATATCCGAATATACTTTTACATTTAATAAAGTGTGTGTGTGTGTGTGTGAGTGAGAGAGAGAGGGAGAGAGAGAGAGAGAGAGAGAGAGAGAGTATAGCTTTGGTAGAACAGGTGAAGTGTTCCTAATGCAAAGGCATGTAAGTTTTTTTGTTTTACAGATAGATAGATAGATAGATAGATAATGAAAAATGATAAATGTAAGTTTATATACTGCTCTCTACATAACGTTTCACATTTGCCCTTTTTTGAAACCTCTGCACTGGATAACATCTAATACAAAAGTTGTACTGGAAGCAAACTGGATGAAGATACTCTACGTAGGGATCTGTGTGTGTGTACATATGGATGAGAGTAACACCTGGATAGGTCAGCACAGTCCAAGTCAGTTTATATTGGTAGCCACTGCCCAAACATGTCACACTTGATATGTATATGACTTTTCTGTCTTATAGATTTTGTGTGTGTGAGCACGAGAGACATACAGAATGAAAGCTGGAGAGAGCGCGACTTTTCAATATTCATTTTTTTTTGCCCATCCCCACCTTTAACTCTTATGATAATGTACTTGGAGACTTGTGGAAGCATAGGCAGTTGATTCAAATTTAGTCCTGTCCTTGTCTGGTAATCTGTCAACCCAGGAATAATGAAAGACTCATTTGACATTGGTGCAATTTGATCTCAGAAAATAAGGGGACATAAGTTATTAATTACATAATATATAGTCAGTATGATAATAGTGATGTTAAGTGGTTGAAGTAAATGCATATTTAATTTTGTTTCCTCTAAGTTTTGAGCTATGTTTTGGCTGAGCTTAATGACTACAGTAACTATGACCACTTAATGACCACAGTAACTATGGTAATTATGTATTGACCCTCCATTTCAGTATCAGTTGACTATATCATTTCTTTCATTATACTGAAGAAAATTATTTTTATGAACCTTGTATGGTTAAAAAGATAGCTTTGTAATCACAGAGTTCTGAGTTTGATTGTACTGCACAGCACTTTGAACAAGTGTCCACAGTTTTAGATTAACTGATACTTTTTAAATGAAACTTGGTAGATGGAAACTATGTCAGTGTGGATAGTATATGTGCATATGTGTCAAAGGATTGGTGAGAAAGCCAGTTCTGTAGCAATATTTATTTTGCATAGAGTTGGATACTGTTTTAACATTCACAACATCAGAAGTGAATTGGTTACCCAAGTGGAAAATTTGTAACCAATGAGGCTATTGCTCACCAACTTTCATATGAAATGAACAAATAAATAAGCATTATTACATCTTCTAGGAATGTGATCTAAATTTCTTTGATTGAAAAGATTGTGAGTTCCTATTAAAGTGATCTTTGTAGGAACTAACAATGAGATGACTTCATGATGGACTTGCCTAATACCTAGATCCATTTCAATCATAACAGCTGTTTGACAAAATTCTGTAGTTAATAATGCGAAATATTGAGTAACTGTGTCACTGTATGCATTTCAGACAGGCCTGACTGACAGAATTTCCATACCAATAGAGTTTACCTTGAAGTAGTTAACCTTGATCCCTGGGATGAAAATCCACTAGAGCAGATCAACCAATTGATTCCACTTGATGCTCCCAAGTCTCCTAAAGAATGTCATTCCTCTTCTCCACCACTAGTCTTCTTTAGAAAGCTAACAGGTAATATCTGCCTACCACAGCAATCATTGGTAAGGTGTAAGCACTTTACAAAAATTCCTAGTGTTAGGCAGCTAGCCTTGGCCTTTGCTTTACTTAGGACTGCAGCTCTATGAAAGAGACAATCTGTGAGAAAAAATGTGTCCAACAAAAAGCTACCATAACTGCTCACCTTCTGAGAATCTATGCAAATGCCGCAGACTCAGAATATGTCTCTATGTCACCAGCCAATAACTGTCTGTAATCTGGATGCAAGGCTGGCAATTTTGAAGATGGGACTACTTAATAACATTACTCCCAGCACCAAACTAGAACTTAATTTTATTGACCTTGAAAGAATGAAATGCAAAGCTGACTCCAACAAGATTTGAACCCAGAACATGAAGAGCTGAAACAAATACTGCAAGGCTCTTTTCCAACAATAACAATTCTGCCAAATCACTGTCCATGTCAACCAATTAATATTCATGATAGTTTCTTACTTTGACAAAGTAATAAATTTATAATCGAAGTGATTTGATTGCTAATATATGATTGGTTTATTTATTTTATTACTGGAAAATCTTTGATAACTTGATTTGTTAGAAATAACCTTCATTACACATTAGAAAAAATGGACATTGGACAATGTAGTTCTTGATATACTAGCTGTAAAAAGAGGAGTCATGTTTGGAATGCCTTTGATTATAGACCTACTGCATTAAGAGTGATTTTAGGCTAAACAACCATCACCACTTCAACAGGGAGCCTCTACATTGTCAAATGACCTGGAAGGCATTAGCGCCAAATCTCCTTTAACTCACACTTCATTGTCTTGAAAAACAAAATGACACATTTGATCATATAATCCTCTATATCCACCAAAAAGATGGAGAAGTCATAGAATGCCTTTGATCATAGGTCTGCCTAAACAGAGTTAACCAGGAGCTAAACTAAACAATCATAGAAGAACATGAACTTATAGGAGATGAAACTGCAGCGTGTTCCTGCCATAAGTCAATATTCATTAAGTTAGTATTACTTCCTATGCAATAAAGAATAAACACAAAAATTATTGTATGCAAGCCATTAGAATACTTTGATATAATCAGAGAATAATCTTTATGATTAACAAGTCTCTATGGTGGAAAGAGTCAATACCGACAAAAGCCAAAAGTTGTAGTTACTATGCTAGGCTATTTATTTCAGATACAGGATTTGTCTGATTTGTTTAATGTCTTCTCACTAAGCACACTATAACATAGTTCTTTGACTTTTGCTTTTTATTAGAATCTTCTGATCTATCAGCATCCTGTTCAGCATGATGTAACAGCTGAAGATATCCAACACTGATCTTTATATAACTTTGCTGATGATAATCTGCTTCCAATGTACTTTTTATATAAACATTTTCTGGCATTTGATAAATGGCATAATTTTTATATTGTGTGTGTGTGTGTGTACATATACAAATGTCTGTGAACATTGTTTATAAATTGATCAGATTATTTTTATTTGCTAATGAGGTTTATTCTTCCTTTATATGTAAGAGGAAGAAATTTAAAAAATCTAAAATAAAGTGGCAACCAAAGAAATTAAAACTTCACAGCAAGTTTTCAACTTATATTTCCAAAATGTAATTCTCTCATGTTCCATGTGGTGTTTTCCAACACAAGTCATTTTGCATTGAAATAAAATAACTTGTTTATCTGAACACAAAGAGCATTATACGTCAAATTAATTCTACGTAAATAAGGTTTCACAAGAAAGCTGCTTCTAAAGGGTAACCAGTTCACATTGCACCACCATCACGAAAATGTATCAAACTTCATCTACCCTAAATGTTTCTAATGCCATTTCACTGACAGTTTTCACTAGTCTTTTCTAGGAAGGACATTACTAATAGTTAACAGTCCTCGGTTACAAAAAGAAAAAAACTAATTGGGTGTTATCTTCTAACTGGGTAGGAGAGATTATGTTAAAAATATTTGCTGTATTGTGACAGAAGAAAAGAGAGTAAGTTGGAAATAATGAGAAAGTGAAATGAGAAACAAAAAGAGAGGAAAAAAATAATTTGTTAGTAAGAAAGAACAATAGTAAAAATAAAGATGTATGTGGGTATTGGCATTCAGTATTAATATATAATGGTTGTGTTGCTTAATCTATAAATATTTAGTATCCTAAAAACAAGCCAGAAAATTATGTAATAATTATATACTGATTCAGTTTTATGCTTTAATGAACTAAATGAAACATTATCAAAGTGTAAGAAGGACTATAATGCTAACAATGGATGTAAGCTAAGAAATTTTAACTAATTAAACTTACACCTGCAATTGGAATCACAAGCTTAATAAACCAGTTCTGATGAAGAAAGGTAATGGAGACAATCTCTAAATTTAAATTAGAACAAAATGTAGGTTATGCTCTGGGGAGTGAATTTGATCTTGGTGATATACTGACAACTAAAAGATTTCAGATTTATTAGACCACTAATTAGGTATGTTAATGTACAGTTAGTTAGATTTGGTAAACTCACTCTAGAAGTTTGATTTTCTAGTTTCAATCACACTGTACAACACACTGGGCAAGTGTCCTCCTCTGTAACCTCAAGCTGACTGATGCCTTGTGAATAGATTTTAAGAGACAGACTCTGCAGAAATTTAACTTTGTAACTGCCTACATGTGAGTGTATGTGTGATCCATATTAAATTAAGAGAAGAAAATGGAGAGTTAGTGATTTATAATTATTGATAAATTGATAATCATTTCTTCCTACAGCTGTTTCCACTTATACTCATTAAATAAATTACAAATTATGCATTAAATTTGCATTTGTAAGTTATGAGCAAAATATCAGGGTAATGTTAGATACACACATGAATGTGTATCAGAGAGTGTGTATATGTGTTTGTATTTGTCTGACAGTATAATCAGAGAGTTGTTTTTCTTCATCAAAGTGTACCATAATCATTTGATAAAAGATGGTAAATTAATTTCCAAACTTAAATAAGTCCATACAATGTCAATATCATCTACAATAATTCCTTTGTATACCAATAATACCTACAAAATCCCTTACAAAGGATATGGAGAATGAAAGAAAATAATGTACACAATGTTGGTTGACATCAACCCATACTGCATACAACAGTTTGTAAAAAGAACACAAATACACATGATATAAAGGTGCAGTCATAGATGCGTGATTGAGAAGCTTGCTTTGCAACCACATGGTTTAGGGTTCAGTTCTACTGCATGACACACTGGATAAATGTCTTTTACAAAAGCTTGAGACAAAGCAGTACCTTGTGAGTGAATTTGGGTGACAAAAATTGTGTAGAAGCCTGTCATCATCATCATCATCATTTCAACATCCACTTTTCTATGCTTGCATGTTCAGAGTTTATTGAGACAGATTTTCTATAGCCAGATGCCCTTCCTCTTGCCAATTCTTGCCTGTTTCCAAGCAAGATAATATTACCCTATGGCCAGACATATTATCATAGAATATTGGAAATAAATGACATTCATTTACAACAACCATGCAATGTAAGATAAAAGACAAAAGCACACACATACATATGATGGGCTTCTCTCAGTTTCTGTCTACCAAATCCACTCACAAGACTTTGGCCATCCCAGGGCTATAGTAGTAGACACTTGCCCAGGCTACCAAGCAGCAGGACTGAGCCCCAAACCATGTGGTTGGGAAGAAAATTTATCAACTACACAGGCACACCTGTGTCATGTATATCATATATATCTCGATAAAAGAGTTGTTCATCATATAGACATGTATTGAAGGGTATGCATGTCCTTGTGTTCGTCCTCCAGTGTTTCACAACTATTGTTGGTTTCTTTGTTCATATAACATACAAAGTAAGAACTGAGTTCAATTTGTTCAACTAAACCCTTTAAAGCACTGATCCAACATGGCCACTGTCCAATGACAAACAAGTGAAGGAATAAAAGAATAGTATAACAGTTTATGAATAGTGGGATGACTTGACTCTACTAAAATGTTATGAGTAAACTACAAACAACCTATAGAAGTGTGTGTAATAGACCACATACATCAAAATTTAGGGAACATATCTTCATTCTCATCTGTTATTAAAAACGTATTACTTATGATTTATGTATGCAATTAAACCTTAGGTTCCATTAGAAGAGTCCACCGTTACAGTTATTTGGGCTAGTTCTCTGTTCTGAGAATAACCTTTACCTTCCAATCATATTATTCTTCTTGTTTTTATTCATTAAAATAAATAGTATATATATATTATACAGGGTATCCCAGAAATATTTACCCATTGATATTTCATAATTATTCAAAATAAACTTAAGGTAGGATAACAAAATTAGGCACACAGTTTCTAATGTAAATTTTCAATCCATTGCAGTAATTACATTTCAAAATGACCACTTTTTACCTTGATTATAGCCTGCAAACAAGTGGTCACTGAGTTGCATGAGCGCCTCATTTATATATTCAGATCTGACACATTTTGAATAGGACCAAGCAGAAACATTACTCTCTAAGATGGACCAGAGAGCAAAGTCCGTGGGATTGATATCTAGACTTGAGGGAGGTCATATCATCTTGTTTCCAAAACTGCTGAAATGCTCTTTGCACCACCTCTGTTTCAAATTGGATGTGTGGGCTGGTGCCGTCTTGAATGAAGATGTAGTGGTCACCAAAGGTTTCTGTGATCCAAGGTAACACTTCCTCATTCAATATTTCCACATAAACTTTACTGGTGACTTTGGTCCAGTATCGATGAAGATCAAGGGTGACTTGGACTCATCAAATGCAACTGTAGCCCATACAATGGGTGAAGCTGGTTTCTGATGGCATAAACGACTCCTGCTACCTTTGGGAAAGTCTCCTGCATTACATGAATAAAGCCTATCACTCATACTGTTGATAACTGCCGCCACAGTGAAGATCTTGTTGGTTCAGATCAACACTTCATTAGTGGCACAATCTTCTCTGTTAACATGGTTTTATCTGTTGAGCTGTTTCTTCTTGGAAGCTGCTGAAATTAACTACTGGGATTATTTCTTGTATGCAGTTAGCTTTAAATCCTCTTTAAAAATCCTATGCATTGTCAATTTCGAAATAACAAAAGAATTTGCAGTTTCTCTTGCACTTCAGTTCATTCGCTTCCCAACTTAAGTTTGTTTGGTATGAATTGATCATTTCCTACCAGGAATTGGCTAACTAGAAGTAGTAGCAGACTCCATGTATTATTTCCAGGTATTGAATACTGTTTTATGGTACACATTCAACTGTTTTGTTATGTCCTTGTTGCTCACTCCAGTTGTTTATAAAGTGACAATCTGGTCACATTTTGCTTTTGATGCCATGTTTGTTTACAAACCTGTTATAGACAAATGAAACAGTAGACACATGAACAAAAGATATATACAAATCTTTATGTAAAATGTAGATAATATTACCAGAATCAATATTCTGTAGGAATAGTTTTAAACATGAGTAAATCTTTCTGGAACACCCTGTGTGTGTTATAAAGCAGTGAACTTAAAAAGTTTGCATGTCAACTACATGGTTCTGAATTTGAGCTCACACTTTGGGGAAGTTTATATCATTAACTTGCTTGACCAGTAATATTCTAATATAGAAGATAGAAACTGTATAGACACCTGTCGAATGAATGAACAAGTGATAGAAAGCACTCAACACTGCATTACTTGAAATTCTATGTGCTTGTAGGACATGTCCATGAAACTTTAATGTGGTGCTGAGTTAAACTGCTGTGTGTGTGTGTGTGCACGCGCACGTGTGTGTGCACGCGCACGTGTGTGTGCATGCGCACATGTGTGCTTGCAAAGCAATACTGAAAGAACTTACCATACAAAAACTTAATTCTAAAACACATTGTTAACAATTTTTTGTACAATTAATTTATATTAGAAGAAAATCTTTCTTCAAATATTGTGACTGTATCAAGAATACTTCAGAAGAACCATTTTAAATATATGAATGCACATATATATATAAATGTAAATTTATGTATATGAGCATATATATTTATAGATCTCTGTTCATATATGCGTGTGCATGCATGTGTGTGTGTGTTTATATCTATCCTTATTTCAATGTCTAGTTTCCTATGCTCACATGGATCCTATAAGAATGTGTCGGGGCATAGTTTTCTACAGCCAGATACCAACTCTCACTTGTTTCCTTCCAAGTAAGGTAATAAATACCCCAGTCTTTTGAACAACTTGGACATACTTTTGGCATGAACTGCAAGCAAATGATGTCATCAGCAAGGCCATTGTTTACAATCAGCAAGCACACATGAAGATGAGAGGAAGGAAATATAAAGTCACTCACACACATTATATATATGTCAGGTCCTTCAATTGCCAACCACAAAATCACTTTTATGGCTTCAGTGGTCAGGTTGGGATTTATACAGGATGGTCAGCCAAATCTTCAGAAAGCAAATCTTTATGATATGCTTATTTTCTTTTCTTATTTTATCCTCTATTTTTGGATTTTATTGTATTGTTAGTTTTAATTTCTGTGACAAGTGAAATCTGCCTGATACATCTATTGTTTGTGACTATATAATGAAACTATCTGCCATTTATAGCAGAGTCTGGTGTTTTAATTTGCTATGAAGCACTCTGAGAATTGCTATATTCAAACAGAAACACACTGAATTATCTTTCTTCACATCAATGTCCATTTCACATTATAAGAAGAAATGAAGTAAATACCAAAGCACTGTGGTCAATCAACAAAAACCCTTGAAGATGGTGCCATGGCATCGCTGCAGTCCAATGGTTGAATCTAATAAAAGAATGTCATGTAGAGCAAATGTTTAATAAAAGAGAGTTAAAAATGGAAAAGACTAAATTCATGTCATATAGTCATTTGGTCATTTAGTATCAACTGCAGCATACTCAACAAAATAAATTATGCTAACTAGACCAAATTACCAATAATCAAACTACAAGGAATAGTTACATGATCTTTAACTGCTTTAAGCTGGTCATAGCCACTGAATTTTAAAAAGTCTTCATCTTACTAGCCCACTCGAGTTTTTGTTTAACTTTTATACTTAATGTTACCCACTCTGTTCAATGCTATTATATTTAATTACTTTAAAATGTGTCACAAATAAACTGGTGCAAACCAATAGTTAGAAGTCAAAAATGAAAAGCCCTGAACTCCTCAATATCAGATGGCAGATAAGTTGTCACCTCTGTGACCTAATTATTATTAATGGAGTTTGTGATATGGTGGAATTAGTCATACTCTAGCGTTTATGGTAAATATGAAAGGGTTAGTAAAAGTATTTGGAAGTGTTATTGTTCCTGGCATCAAAAAATGGATTGTTTGTCTTCCCTCTCTCTCTCTCTCTCTGTACAAAGTGTTAGAATTTACATAGAGGCTCTATCTGAATGCATTACTTTCTAAAAATAGTAACCAAATCTTTAAACTCAACTCCTGATCATCTTAAAAAAAGGAACAGATGGTCTGGACAATGTAGTCCTACCAATGAGAAATGGTGGTGGTTTTCTGCTGTTGGAGTGTTCATATACCACAGAGAAATTTATGATAATCTAATATAAATAAAACATATTAAATACAGAATATGACATGCATGTGAAATGAAATATAAACTGCATAGCAGAATTTGAACAAACTTTTATGTCATTTGTTCTGGAAATATACGTTGGTTGATTTTTCCTCATAAAATGTTTTAAATGTTTTCCCCTCCTATATACACAAACACAATATTGTAATAACAACAAGTCTAAATTCATGGTTTAAAAAATGCAAATCAATTTCAGGAGTAGTTTCATAATATGATGTATATACAAGGCTTTTTGTGAAAGAATGTTTGCTATGACTAGAAATAGAAACAAAACTATAATTGACTCAATAGTATGTAAAAAAAGGTAATCAATATCAGCATCATCATGGCTTTTATTATTATTAATATTATCTAGAAAGCTCTGTGGAACCATTAATAATTTTTCAGTTAGGAAAGAAGGTCCAGCTCCTTATTTCAGATTCAACTGCTTTTAGTCATTGACAACTAATTTAATTCATAATGCTTATATATTTTCTGATTACAATGATATAATTGGAGGAGTGTGGGAGAAGTAATGTGAGTGAAAAAAAGTAATGGTGTGTGTGTATATATATATATATATATATATATATATGTATGTATGTATATATATACACATGTGTGTGTGTCCGAGTGGCATTATAAAGCACATTTTGTTAGGAAGTACATCCAACTACAAAAGACCATTCCAGAAAGTTAAGAAAAAAATGGAACCAGCATAAAATAGAGGCTACTCTTAAGCTTTGTTCAAGACAACCTCTCCAATGAAAGTAGCATAATTAAAATATCCTCACTTCATGCTGTAAAGTGCTTGATGGTGGGAGGGAGCATTCAACCATGAAAACCATGTCAAAATTATGACATTCACAACAACAAAGTTGGCCAGTTTTTCTTTGTTATTGTGTGTGCCAAACGACAAAAGATTAGCAGCTGTGAGATCCATCCAATCCATGCCAGCATAAAAAAGAGAAAAAAATCCCTAATGTAAAATTATGACAGCCATACATTTCTGATATGCATAACATGGTACTTGACTTTCAGTCATCCAATTTATCTTGCTGTGTATAGGTCCCAAAGGCAAGTACAGTTCATAATTGTAAGAAACAAGACCAATGTATAATTCACATAGGTTTCACTGACCTGTGGTTCCAAGTCCAAATCACACCACAAGTAGGGCTTAGAGAGACATCAAGTCAATAAAGCTTTCTGATTAGCAAATTCAAGTAACTGACTATCTCATGTGCATCAAATAATATTGACTGGCAAAATATAGGAGAGGCTAATGAGAGTGTATGAAAGGGGGTTTGTAAATGAAAGTTTCAAGAATATAGTTTAGGTTGATACAATGGAAAAGATGAAATAAAATATAGAAAAGTATTCAGAACTGCAAAAGTGTTTCATTTTCATCTCGAAAGTAACAAATTCTTAGTATAATGGCCAAATGAATTCTTCATTTGTATACTGTCGCTTTACTGAGCCTTATTACTGCTGTTGTTCCTCAACCTCAAGTCAACCTTGATTGAGAAGGCCTATGGTCAAATGTATTCCTTCCAGTCATTGGCCATTCCATCTTTTCAGTTACCATGTACCAAATGCTATGCTGATGTAATCTTAGATATCATTTTAAAGTTAGGTTATTATTTAAAGGAAATTTGACCGTTAATTTTGGCTAGTGAAGCAACCATGTAGAAGCTCCCTGTTGAGAGGAAACACATTGAAAATTGAGGTATTACAGCTAAGGAGCTGATATTAATAAGACAACTAATATATCAGTAGTAATGGATATCTCCTACCTGACCCTTGTGGAATTCAGTTTATTGCAGCTCAATGCTTTCTTCCCACTAATCTTGGAGGCTCCAAAAATGGCGTCACATACATTGCCTGTTCTCTTATTAAGCTGTGTGATAGGTCATGGTTGAGTAAAGAAGAGCCAAAAGTTCAAAATGAAAGAAATTTGTAGAAAAAGAAAACTGAAGAAGACCTGGGAATAATGGTGAATGATGATCTGTTTCTTTTTATCTTTCAGTCATCAGAGAAGGCAATGCACATAATCCTCCATAGGATTTTCAAGACTGATAGAATGGAAGGACAGTATTCTTAAAAAGATGTGGCTTGAATGCTTGTAACACAGTGGGCTCCACTAAAGGCACTGAAGGTGTCTGGTGGTAGTGTTTAACTATGGATTTTTGTGTTTACCTCCCAAAAAGGATGGTGGTATTTGAACTTGAAACACAAAGAGCTGGAGCAGATACTATATCCAGTCCAATATTCTTTTAGTTCTTCTAATCTACCGTCTTGAATTGATACATTTTTATCTACTCCAAAAACATGAAAGGTAGAGTTGATCTCAGTGGAATTTGAATGCAGAGCACAACATAAATACCACAAAACACTCTATCCAATACCTTAATGATTGCTCATTTGCCACCTAATAAGTTCATTTCACAGCAATGTGTCTTTACAGTTTTGACTCTACTGTGTGTCAACACTTTGGTCAAGAAGGGTATCTGAGGACTTAATCTGTCTTCCAGTTTACCACCACTTGGATCTTGGGTGCTTGTTGTAAAGTTCATTCCATTGTAAGCATTCAGACAAGGTTTCTGGTCTGAGTATTGCTTCCTCTCTTCTTGTCACCAGCCACTGAGCCCCAGCCCTTCCTCTTCTGACTAACACTTAAGTAAATAAATAATTCTGTTAGGAAATTTAATATCATGACTAGTTGCCACCCAGTTTGTCTAGATGAGAGGAAAGAATTAAAATAAAAAACAAACATTTACATCAATTGGAAATGTTATGACATTTAAAAGTAATTTATGAATGTATAGCATTAACATTACTTTTTGGTTTATAAATGAAGCAATCTTGGCTCAAATTATAATACTTCTTTCTTGGATCAAGTATTAATTTATATATATCTAAGTTGTCTTAGGTCAGTGCTGCTCAAGCAGACCCATGATCAAAAGTTATTCCAACCATGACAATTTCATTTTGTTCAGATACAATGTATCCAGGATTACATTACCTAATGCATCATTTTTGTTTAAGATGTGATTTAAGGGAAATTTTATTGTAATTTGTAGCAGGTTAAGCAACCACATAAAGACTCCCTTGTTGACTCAAGGCATCTGTTGGACTAATACCTGAAGGGTTTACAATATGTTGTATTGAATCCATAGCTATGCCGCCTTATGTCTTTGGATTTGTACACTTACTTGAATTGTAATAAAATTCATTAAAAGCAATTTAAGTATCAACAAAAACTGTCTTTCCTTTTGGGACCATTAGAAAGCTGGAATCAAACTTGCCTTCTATCCTACATGGATGATTAAACAATAAAACACTTAATTGGTCTAGTTTCCAACTTTTACAAACTTAGACTTGTCTCTAAAATGTCAGATTTGTCCTCTATTATAGAATTTACTATAATTGTATGCTGAATGAGTTTTGTTAATTTTAATTTCCAAGGTAAATATAAATTATACGATTTAGAGCAACAGATTTACTTTGATAAACACCAATACTGAAGTTTTTAGGCATTAAAAAATCTAGGACACATTTAAAAATATTGTATTGAAACTATAATACTTCATCATTTAAGTCTACCAAATCTAGTGACCATAAAACTAGCACTTCATTTAAACTAGCCAGTCTCATTTATAGTAACAGATATTAAATTCCATGAAATATTGTTTTATCTAGTACCATCATTTTCTTATTCTTATATAATTGCATCTATATGTGTAGAAACCTGACTGTTTGTAAGAGCATGACTGTGTTGTTGAGAAGTTTCCCATTGGCATTTTTCACCTGCTATAATCTACAGTTGGTCAATGTCTTGTGAGAAAGATCTAGGTGATGAAAACTACTGAAGCCCACAATATATATGCATGTATATGTGTTTTTGAAAGTCTTCGTAATCATTTTTACAGGGGTAAGAGTTGTTTGTCTGGCATAATATATTTTGCAAATTAGCTATTTCAACATACAAATATCAGTGGAATAAAGTACCTAAATTAATAACAAGTGTTGGTGTCAAGAAGGGCACCCAACCATAGAATAATGCTTCAAGAATTCTTGTCCAATCCATGCCAGAATGAACAAAGCAGACATAAAAATTATGCTGATGATAATGTATATGTAAAAGAACATTTACTTGTATCCTTACTCAGGACAATGTTGTAATCAATAAGACCAGTATAAGAGAACTTTTGATACGTAAGTTATCAATTTTTCAACTAATTCAGCTAATATAAATGTGTGTGCATGTATGTATATTCAGTTTAAGCACACAAAGCATCATGTCATTTATTTTTAGCAGATTCCTACACACTAGAACATGAATGGCAATCACTGCATAATTTTATCTCAGACAACAAATTTCTCACTGTAGAGTTCCAAGTGATATCACCAGACTATCGGTTATGTGTTTCAGTGTGATTGCACTTCCTCAATGATGATGGGGCTAGACAGGAACTTCTGTTCCTATATAGGAAACAACAAACAAATCATTTGGTGTGTGTGTGTGAGTGTGTGTGTGTGCATGTGTGCATGCTGAGGTTTGCCAAACTGGAATTACTTTAGTGTAAGCACATGTAGTAGCAAATATCAAAATAATGACACGTGTTTATTTTAATCTTTGCTACTTTGTGTACTTACACACACACACACAATATATATATATATATATATAATATATATATATATATATATAAATCAATATTTAGCTTTTATTAATACCTTCATCTTTGTAGCTTCAGAGTCAAGCTTCAATTAATTTGTGCCTTCTATCATTTGGGACCAAGAAAATAAGTAGTAGTATACGAAAATCAATTCAATCAGATTGTCTCTCCTTTACAATACAAATTGGTTTTGTGCAAAGATAAGAAATCCTTATTTGCAACTCTGAGCAAGTAAAAACTGGATATTTAGCTGCAATTATACCACATTTTTGTAAATAACAATTTGTAGCGTACACTTAAGAGAAATTCCTCTCTCTCTCTGTTATATATACATAAATACGGATGTAGTAGCTAACAGCTAGCCTTCGACCACTCTTGTACCCTGTTGTGTTCACTACTTGATTGGTTGGTATTGATGCAACTTGTCTCTTGCTCTATTGTGCGCCAATATGCAACCCAACCAATCGCAGCCTTCTGATAAGGTTACGTGAGACAGTCTCTTCTAAACCTCCAGTAAGCCAACTGCACCCTATAAAACTCTAGCTTCACATCGAGTTGAGGTCTTTTGGTTCCAGACCTTTTAAGGTCTAGCCACTGACCACACAGGACAGAGCCAGTTCTAGTGACAACACAACAGCAGCCACATGGAGACTCATCAACTTCGTCCAGTAGCATTCAAGACCTCCATTTCTGTCGCCACCATTCGTCCTAACATCAACATCATCTCTCTACGTACACAGCATTTATTCTTTTCATATTTGTTGTATCGACTGTGTGATGTGCAAAGGAGCCATTCTCGTCTCCTCACTTCACACGGTCGTTTACAAACTATTAATCCCTATTGTCCTTACTTTGTTTCACTTGCCCTGAGATTTAAAAAAAATATTTTTGCCTATTTGTTCCAATTAGTTTTGTAAACAAACAACAATTTAGGAGTATAACAAAAACACCCAACATTTTTCATTAACTCTGTGTCTAGAACTAAACTGAAAAGGTCCTAGCTTAAAATGATAATGGGCAGTTTTAATTTTAGTATGGACACTTTAGGACAAGTTACTGATCATAGAACCAATGCAGACTCAGGCAGATTGGTATTAAAATGTTGCTTAGCCTGATTGATCAGATATGTGATAATTTTAACCATAATCATCTCATTTTAGCAGTGTCTTTTGTTTCTTTAAAGACAATGGTATCTGATAAGGAAATAATTACTTCAAGTTAAAAGGGTTTGTTTATTAATTGAAATTAGGTCATCTATCTGGCAATATTAATTTAAAAAAAAAAAAATTTCTGAAAGGAGTAGAAAAGAAATAAGCAAATGTGAGATGTCAACCATTTTGAACTAATCAATAAAAATCATGAACCCATGAAAAACAGCTAATGCATTTACCTTCCTATAGCAAGTGTTACAAACATCCTTTATAGCTCCCTCCTCAAGACACCGTGATGTTGTTTAGCTCCCTGTCATCCCTGATTGATTAGACCCATCAATAATTCAATACTTTCCAGCAGTTATTTCATTTTTTTTTTCAGACATTGTATCTAGGACTATATATTTCTTCCCTTTTTTTAAAAAAAACTCTTCAATATTAAGGAAATTTGGCTACTCTTTATAGCATTCCAAAGTACAAGTGAGAAACTAGTCTCAATGGCTCATGTTCACAATTGCTCCTCCTGCTGATCATCTCCAAGGGTTTTCTATCTACTCATTTCCAGTAAATACACTATTCTTTTCTACTCGAGGCACAAGGCCCAAAATTTCGGGGAAGGGGGCCAACTGATTAAATCGATCCCAGTATGCAACTGGTACTTAATTTATCAACCCCAAAAGGATGAAAGTTGACCTCAGCAGAATTTGAACTCAGAACGAAATACCGTTAAGCATTTTGCCCAGCATGCTAACATTTCTGCCAGCTCGCCACCTTCAGCAAATACAATATTGCAGGTGACAAGACAAAATACAATTCACATACAATGTATAAATTTAATTAAAATGTAATCAATTGCTTTGTGTAAAACAACCCCAACATTTTTCTCCAAAAAAGGGAAACTGATGAATTAACTGAATGAATAAACATTCAAAACTATTTTCTTTAAGAGGATGGATATTGTAGAGTATTGTGAATCATTCTGTTTTCTGTATAACATAAAAAAAAAGACCAATGCTACTGTTATTTAGCTAATATTTTATAAGCAGTCTATGATTTCACTATATAAAATCTTCAACCCAAAGCATATAGGGCTTATTTATTTTACCTATTTTTAAACATTAACAAAAGTATACATATTATCTTCCCAAAAATCTTCGGAACGTACCTTCTAGAATGATAATACTATTTTGTTGTACATGGTGGGAGAAGACAGAAGAACTATTTCATTTTATTATATGTTTGTATGTCTCACTGCCTAATATGTATGAAAATTTTTGTCATATCTGTATTTCATAATAAAGAAAAATGAAGTAAATAAACAAATACTGACTCAATTTTCCTCACTTAAGTTTGTCCTAAGCTGAATCTTCGCTTAATTTTAATTAACTTCACCTGTGTTTCTCCTGAAGAGGTAAAACTATACTCAGTCTATGTATGATATTTTAGAAGTTTAATCAGTGTTAGCATTCTAATATCCAGGATATTTAAGTTATAATCACAAACACATACTACTAGCTCCTGTCTAGCCAATTGGTACTCCCCCCTCCCCCACTCTCTTCTAAAGTCAGTAGACACTTCCTATATCAGTAATAGGAAAGAAGAGGTGTATGGTTACAAATTTTGTTGTTATCTACTTCCCAAGACAACAGCAATTTACTACTCACTTCTGTTTAGTTGTATTTACATCTGATGATTTCTTCTCTCACTGTTTAGGTTGAAATCCTCCTATTCCTCAATTACTTACATATCTAAGAATATGTACACGATGTAAATGTGTATTTGTGTGTATGTGAACACTTTATAGTTAAAAGTATCATTGTGTGTGTGTGTAATACTTGTGATGGAGGAGGGGAGCTGTTCAAAGTAATACTAAATGTACTGCTAATATATACATATGCAGACATACCAAATTTATATATATACACACACACACTGATGTATGATTAGATATCAGTGTGTATGTGTAAAGTTTTCATCCAGACTGAGATGCTTATATACACCTACCACATATGCTACTGACAGATGTATATAAATATATAATATAAACATATACACAGTGTATATAAACACATATCAAGTGCTATTTATACTATCCACATACCACATACATGAGTAGAAACATCATTGTGAGATCTAAGAAAACCTATACATTTATATGTATATACATTTGTATGAGTGTGTGTATATACACACACATATGTCTACATGCATATATAAATATCTTAGGTATTTATATGTGTGGGCACAAAGAAACTATATATATATATATATATATATGCCACAAAAGCAAAGGACTGTTGTGATGATTCATGAAAAAGAGGATTTTTGTTATTTAAGCAGCCTAATTTAGTTCCAGGCATGGATTCAGTAACTTAGTGTCTAGGGTGTGGAATTTATAACATAAAACTAAAGAACTCTGACATTATGGGCAATAAAAGGATTCTTTCTCTATATGAAGTGTAGGTTATATGATGCTGTTAGGGAAGAATGATGCCATATATCTGTAAAAATAGGAACATATTGAATGACAGAAGTAGCTGGAAAGGAATGCACTAAATAGGATGAGTTGGATATTACATTATGACTGCAAGAATTACTGTGGCCTCTATGAAGAATTATATATTTTGGTTGCTGGTCAAGTACTGAGATCTATTTAACGAGTGATATTGGTAGACATTTCAGAACAGTACTTTTCAACCAGGGTCCATATGTCCCTTGGTGGTCCACTTAAGATTTTGTTGTTAACCCCTTGCATACGGATTTAGTAGACAGTCTGTGCCATGTACTGGTATTAGACCATTCAGTAACTACATAATTTTTCATACAAGGAATTTTACGGTGTATTTATAGATTCTTCACAGTGTGGTATATTTGAAAACACAATACTGCACAGAGCAAGACATGCACACCATGTTTCGATGCAGTCAATACCACTTCCCATCTGCACAGAGTTAAAATTCAGGTCCAATAAACTGGTTATACTTCGACAACTTACAAAATATTTTTAACAATCTTAATACAATCCCTAATGATATTTAAATAGAAAAATAGGATTTTTTAAACATTGAATGGCTATGAGTGTCCATCTGAGTAAAATAGGAATCAAAGGGGGTCCATAGGCAAAAAATGGTTGAGAACCACTGTTTTAGAGCATCAAATGTGTTGTGGTATTTAGCAACATCTCTTTACATTCTGAATTGAAATCTGATAACTGTCCATTTTATCTTTCATCATTCCACGAGTCAGTAAAATAGGGTAGTAGTAGAGGTTGTGGTTATTTTGAAGCAAGACAGTACATGTGAGAATCCTGAATGAATCTTTTTAGTTTAACTTGCACATTAAGGGTAGATCTGCGTAAAATCCATAGTGCCCACTGCATTCGTATGAGGAGCAGCAATATTAGTTTTTTATCTTTGAAAGACATGATGAAACAATGTTGTAGGAATGTTACAATCAAAGGATCTCTATACCCTTTATACGTCATACAGATCTGATTTTTCAAACAATTGTCATATGTCCATCTTTCAAAAATAACCTCATTTACAATTACAATCACTTGACCAATTCAGTAAATTTTCTTTTTATTTTTTCATTTTTACTAATTTAGAAAATTGGACATTTATTTGGAATATAGAAAGACCATGAAAGAAGTTACTACTGACAGATACAAAATTTGAAAAATTTATTGAGCCTAAATTTTATGTTTGAGAGTTTGTCATTGTCATAATTTTTCATCCACTTTTCTATGCTTGCATGGATTGGATGGGTTTCTTCTACCACAACTTAATCATTTGTTGCATTCCTTTGTGAAGTTTAGAACCCTTGCTCAGTTGTCACCATTTCTACCTATGTCATCCTTGGTGTATAACTTCCTCTTCCACAACTTGGATCTCCTTACATTTCTTTATCCATCATTAACATCTGTACATATTACACCTTACTCCTCTTAAGTTCAGTTTAATGTTCATTTCATCTGTACATTATTGCTTTTGCATTACATACCTTATTTCTCACATCTTCTGCACTTAGTGCCAAAAATTAACTAATTTACATGTGAAATTAATTACTGAAGTGGCCGGTGATCTAAAAGATACAACTTAGCAAGACTACCTAGCTTAATAATTTTGATCAGTGACACTACTTATAGTTCTTCAGGTATTTCATTATACAAATATATATCCCCACACATTTTTTTCTTTTCATTTTTAAAAATTTTCTTTCCTCTCAGTTCTTTGTTGAAGAGCAAAGACTTTTCCAGTCTTCTTGAGTGTTAAACTCATACATCTGCTTGTTGTTCTCCTTTATATATATATATATATATATATATATATATATATATGGATTCAGATGAATTAGGTATATATAGATTCAGATGAATTAGATACTCAAGTTGAGGCACTAGAATTTAGTACGGTATTATCCATAGGGTTTCAAAATAAGGTGATTAATTCTTTCACCACAACTTTATGGATATGACAGGAAAAGAAAGACATAGAGATATGTAGTACATCAATCAGTACACTCAACTCACTTTTAGAGGGGAAAATATATATACATATAAATAACTTTCTCTTTTATATAAATAGGAGAGGGTACCTAAAAGTAACCAGATATGTGGCATATATATATATATATATATATAGTTTCTTTGTGCCCACACATATATATATACACACACACATGCATATATATATATATATATATATATATATATACAGACACATATGCATATATATATACACACACATATGCATATATATATATATATAAAGGTGCAGGTGTGGCAAGAAACTTGCTTCCCAACCAAAGCCTTATGGGTGGATTTGGTAGACAAAAACTGAAAAAAGCCTGTCGTATTTTTATATGTATATATCTATGCCTGTATGTCTTTGTGTTTTTCCCCCACCACCTGTGCTGGTGTGTGTGTCACTACGAGACTGATAGAATAAGTACTTGTCTACAAAAAGACGTAAGTCCTGGGGTTGATGTGTTTGACTAAAAAACCATTAAGGGTGGCACCCCAGCATGCCACAGTCAAATGACAAACAAGTGAAAGATAAAAGTTAAAAGATATCCACACACACATATACATATCTATATATTTGTGTGTATACTCATATGTATTTTTGTTACCTTGTTTTGCATTGCATGCTTATTCTAAACAAATATCATCAAGCAAGCAGTGTTGTTCCTTTGCAATCTTCCATGCAAGCATATCTGACCATTGTGCTGTTTATGTTCAAAATGCCAGGGGAAATACTACTTTACTTAAAAACAGGAAGAGCATCCCATCATTTCCCCCAAATAGGTAAAATAAACAACAAAGACGATTTCTTTCTCTTGATTATAACCAAAGCAGTTGTATTGTTGAGAATCCTTCTACTTCAGCAGCAAGTATCTCAGGGTCATGAGTGTGTCTTGCCACATTGCTTGAGGTGAGCAGCAAAGACCAAATTAGCTTTTGCCCGCAAAAGAGTTCCATCTGTGGTCTCTAGTCAATCACAAGAACTTTGAACTGATCTCAGCTGTCATGGCTATCTCCCAAGTTGTTTTCTTCAGTGTCTATTCAAGATCAATCTATATATTTATACAAGTGTATATAGAACAATGCTATAAAATATATATTACAATGTTTTATACACATACAAACACATAACATAGAGGAGAGGGGTGTTTATATGCATAACCATCCCCACTAAACACACATGTATATGGCAACAATGAAAAATCAGATTTTACAGCATCATTAAGAGATTTGTGTTACTGGTTTTTCTTATATTTGTGATATAATTCATATGTGATTTCTGTTAGTTTCTGAGATAGAAACATAAATATTTTTTGTAGAAAAAAAGTTATAAAAAATTACTTCTCAAATGTTTATCAACCCACACAAGATCATGAATACACTTCTACATTTCACCATCATTATTATGAGGTTTATTCTGCTAAGTTGACATTAGCATCATGCATCTGTCTAATCACAGTTGGAACCACCCTAAGCAGACAGTTTTTACAGCTGGAATGCCAGCCATGAATGCATAATGTGTGAATAGAATTATATTTTAACTCTCAGTGAATGTATACAGTGTAAGATTTCATATAAGCATAAAGGCTTATTGACTTTATAATCAGTTTAAACTATTACAAACATTACTATAAATCCATTGTAAATTGAGATATGACAATTTCACATGTGAAGTACTGGCTTTCTAAGACATTAATTAAAACTATCATTGTTTAGAATATCAGTAATTGACGAAGTCCATTTCATTCCAAATTAAACCCATGCAAGGATTTGAAATGACCACAAACTAACAAAACACATCAATTTTACAGTGCTTACATTGTTTGCAATGCTAAATCCTCCAGAATTCTCTTTAAAACTAAGTGAACTGAACCAATGAGAGTTATGTTCCCTAATATGTTGCTCATGATGGAATACATGGCATCATAGTGTTGGCAAGCTTACCTATGTCCTATCAACTAACCCAATTGAGAATCATATTCAAATCTTATGTGAAGAATTATATAAAAATCACAAAATGAAAAATACTTCCACAAAGTTAAGGAAGCATAAGGTTCAGTGTTTAACTGAATTTTTATTTTCCTTTGCAGTATTAATCAGATGTGTTGCAAATTTCCCCATTGATAAGATACTTTAGGTTATTTTCCCCAACAAAAATGCCAGGTACCTATTCCTTACACCTGAAATCCAAAACTAATTTCAGTTCCATACCTTTATACCTAGCCATTTTCAAAAACAAAACTAAATATATAAACTTTCTAGTGACATCATTTGAATGCCTTAATGTCACATGCTATACAAAATAGGTTCTTCAAATGACTAACCTTAAAATTATATGAAATAAAGTCACAGAATGAAAGCTTATTTTATATAACATTCCATAGATAAGTGTTGGTGGTTATAGGTTTCCAATGGGCTAACCACTGGGTTACAGAATTTACAATAGCAAAAATAATGAGAAAATTTCTGTGCTTGTTGAGCAGAGCAAATTTCACACACAACGTTTGTTCAAAAGCACCAATTTATCATGAATATTATACATTATCAAAAGGTTCACACAACTAGCTTCAGCTGTTTCTGTTTACCAAATTCTTCACAAGGTATTGGATAACCCAAGATTATGGTAGAAAACACTTACCCAAGGTACTGTACAATAGCAAAAACAAACTGGAGTAATACATCTTTGCCTTACTTCTGCTATTGCCTTTTTTATATTTAAGATATGAACTTATATTGTGGGAAAACAAATAGATATTTTTCTTTCTTCCTTTTATCATTTTAATTGTGAGCATGACTGCCTATAAGATAACTTGCAGTATATTTTTCTCACAAGAATATATCAGTTCATTATTTCTTTTACAAAATAACAAATATGATTTTTGATCTTAAACAAGAAAATCAATAACTGCAATAATACTTTCAATACATCAGATGGTCTTGGAGTGAAACATTGAGATTCTAGTGGATTAAATTAAGTTGAAATATTTCTCCCTTATTAAGAACAGTAAAATAAATAAACACCTATTTTAATTGCAAAAGTACCTTTAACCCTTTCTATACTAACCTACCAGTAGCTACTTATTGATTTTAAACGAAATATTTTGTATTTAAATTAAAACTTTTTGTTACAATTTTGTCAAACTTTTTCTTTTCTAAAATTATGTTCTAAAATCCAACTTAGTAATGGAAAAGTTATTTTTTAAAAAATGCTACAGATTCTCAATAATTTTCTAAATTTATTATTAAACATTGTGTTAGAAGTATAGTCATAAAGGGTTAAAGACCAATGCTAGTCTTCAGCTTCATATATTTAAATGGCTCAGTAATTATCTCTCTGGGTAAGATCAAAACTTTTGGTAAGATGCTAATCTATCTCATAACATTCCTAGATGATTTGGCACTTATTCTCAATTGCCAAGTGAACAGAAGTACTTTGAATTTAACTGTACTGCAAATATACACAAGATACCTGTCATTAATTCAATATCCTATAATCTAGAGGAAGGAGTTGTACCAATGACTTTCATAAACTCTCAGAGACCAGTAAGGTCAATGTGGTTGATGTTTCTATTGAACAGTTATAAGTTGATGGTTGCAGGAAAAATGTGCAGAGAGGTAGCTATAGAGAGCCAACTTTCTGGAGAGGAAGTGCTCTTTGTTCAGGCCTGAGCTAAAGAAAACATAAAATGGATAACAAAAGAAAGAGAAGCAAATGAGCTAGCAGCACTTGAGTAGAAGTGGCATGAAATCAGCCAGTTCTGAGAATAGGCCACTATAATAGTGGTAAAAAAGGCTACAAGAGAACATGCAGCACAATGATAAACCAAATGGTTGGATGGTAGTGACTTACTACCAATCAGTCTAGTGGCCATTTCTTGGATACAATCTAGGATATCAGTGCGCATAACAACAGTACTGTCTTATATATAATATCAGAGTAGAATTCAATTGTTGCTTTCATCTTAGGTTTTCTAGAATTACAGAGTTACACTTTTATACACACACAACAGTTATTCTCGACTGCATTCACAAAAAGGAAGTTACTATCAACCACCCTCTGGTCCACAGACATGTCCTCTCTAACATTACTAGAGTCTCACCCTAGTTAGGTTGTCTGATTAAACCCACAACAAGTTGTACAGTAAAATAAAATATATAAAGGGAAAAAATAGGTAATATATTTCATGTGTATACTTAAACATGCATGCATGCACACATACATACACACAATTTGAAAAATATGTATGTGCTTTTGTATGATTATAGTCAGAAATGCAAAGACTGTTTGAGACAATTCACACCTCATACTTGCAATATCTTCATATCCAGACAGAAAACTGTCTTTTTACCCTATACACTTCAGTTGTAATTAGAAAAAACTTCAAAGGAAATTAACGTGACTCATTTGCTAGAAATGTAGCAAAAGCTAATCCAAAAACTCAGTATTCAGTGACAGTGATTGAGTGAAATTTCAAGTGACAAGATCGAGTCTTTTGATTTGATGACCTATACATTTATCTGTGAAGTTATTCTAACTGTGCTAATGAGATACATTTCTCATTACATTGCAAAAGATTGTGTCCTTGCTGTGCACATTCATTTCACTAGGTCTTAGATGCAGTAATCATTACTTCTGAAAGAAATGTTATTCATTCTTTTTAAGACAACATTAAGAAATAGTCTCAGTGTTTAACAGGCTAGATTCTTACTACCATTATCTCTGAATCTTCAAATAAAGTGTTTTTTAAATTATATGTTGGATGTGGATATTCATTTTCCCTGATTTTTTAAATGCTTTTATTTTTATATATTTTATAGAACTCTGTAACAAACCTTTTCAACAGTCTGTAATTTGAGAATGTACTGTAATATTTCATCAAGATCTTGTTAAAATAACTGATCATCTGGTGAGAATGTTGGTGCACTGTTCTATTTTTAAATTCTTATAGATATATATTTCAGTTGGTTAGGATGTCACTTTACATGCAACATATATAGATACTGCTCCCACCAAGAGAAAAATAAAACAAAAAAAAACAACTTTACCCAATCAACTTACAAGATATTCTGTGACCTGAAAGAGCTTAGAAAATATCATTTTAACATGCACTTTTTCATGCTCACATGGATTGGTTGAAATTTGTTGATGCAGATTTCTGTAGTCAGATGTCACTGACACCTCACCTGCTTCCAAGTAAGGTAATATCTCCCCATGGTCAGACATGTTCTCATGGAAGATTAGAAACATCATGGTGATTCTTGTTTATGTCTATCTCATGAGGTCAACACAAGGAAACACTAACACACACCCTTAGACGTATATGATAGGCTTCTTCCAGTTTCTGTCTACCAAATACACTCAGCTGAAGGTGCCATGTGATGGAATTGAACCCAAAACCTTATGGTTGGGAAGCAAACTTTAACTGTACAGCTATGCCTCATCATCATCAATATTATTTAGTGTCCATTGTCCATGCCGGCATGGATGGATAGTTTGACCAGAGTTGTTAAGCTGAGGGACTGCACCAGATTCCAGTCTGATTTGGCATGGTTTCTATGGCTGGATGCCCTACCTAACAGCAACCATTCTTAGAGTGTAATGGGTGTTTTTATATGTCACTGGTATGAATACCAGTTATGCGACACCAGTATCTGCCATGACTACAATTTCATTTGGCTTGATGGGTCTTCTACTCAAGCACAGTATATTGCCAAAGGTCTTGGTCGTTTGTTGTTGCCTCTGTGAGGCCAACACTTGAAAGGTGCTTTGTATGTGCCACCAGTAAGGATGCTAGTTATGTGACATCGGCATCGGCCATGACTATGATTTCACTTGACTTGATGGGTCTTCTCAAGCACGGCATATCACCAAAGGTCTTGATCGCTAGTCATTTCCTCTGTGAAGCCCAATGTTCAAAGATCATGCTTCACCATGTCCCATGCCTTCCTGGTTCAACCTCTTCCACAGGTTTCCCTCCACAGAAATCAGCACTTCTTTACACAGCTGTCCTCATCCATATGTATCACATGACCATACTGGCACAGTCATTTCTCTTGCACACCACATCTGATGCTCCTTATGCCCAACTTTTCTCTCAAGGTGCTTACATTCTGTTATACATGCACACTGACATTGCACATCCACTGAAGCAGGCTAGCTTCATTTCTTACAAGCCTATGCATGTCCATGGCAGTCACAGCCCATGTTTCACATCATGTAGCATAGTTGTTTGCACTCAGGCATCATACAGTCTGCCTTTCACTCTGAGGGAGTGGACCTTTGTTGCCAACAGAGGTAGGAGCTCTCTGAACTTTGCCCAGCCTATTCTTATTCTCACAGATACACTCTTGGAGAATCCACCTCTGCTACTGACTTAGCCACTTAGATAACGGAAGCTATCAACTACCTCTAGCAAGCCTTAATTCCAATTTTAATTGTGAAATATTGTAATATTATAAACATTACTGTCCTAATGATGAAAGCTAGTTCAATGATCCTGGAGAAAGACCTACCCACCATGGCTTTCCTAATTTCCATTACCATAATGCTAATACAAAAATTATAAGTACAGAACAAAATGAAACAAAATATATACATTCGGATGTTTTATTTAGCATTACTGTTCAGCACTTCAGTACTCATAATGTCAGCTTCACTTCTCATCACACTTTGGTGATGAAATCCCTGCCATATCTTATTCTTCACTATTTTCTCTCTCACTAATTTCAATCTATCTATGAAGTACCAAAAGAAAACACTCAGTGCAGGTTACTGCCTAAAATATTTAACTTTTCCCCTTCCTCACAGCAAATTAATTTATTCTACTTTTGAGCTGTTTATTATCACTAATTGATGATGCAGACCAGGACTTTTTTTTTGCACTTTATAAGAAATACTACCTCTAAAAAATAACTTATTGCATTCACAAAAGAAATTTTGGAGAAAAGAGGAATGGAAAAATAAAGTTTCTTTTATATTTTTTTTTTCGGTGATATAGATAAAGTAGTTCCAACCAGAATGTAAGATTAGAGAAGTTGGCACACAAGTTAGTATAAAGAATTCATATTTAACCAGTGTTTAGTTTGTACTGAGTTCAACTAAAATTGAGGAAGACTTCTCTTTTCATATTTACTTACCTCATTCTGATAAAATAGGCACAAGTTACTGTTGTGTAAGCTCCAGTTTAGTTTCAATAAGCAGACAATTAAAGGCATTGCAACCATGACTATGTTTTTTTTTCAAATATGCTTTTAAGATGGTAAAGATGTCATCTGAGGGAGATTTGTCTGCTGTTTCTAAGAATTCAAGAAATCACAGAGGCTCTCATTGGCTCTGTTCTTTAAGAGTGTAAAATATTGTTTTTACTATTGATAATTGAGAAAAAAATGGTGAGGTGACAGCTGAACAGTAGAAATAGAGCATCAGGCAGAGAATTATGCACCTTTATGTTCTGAATTCAGTGTCCCTGAAAAATTGAAACTTTAAAAAGATTACCATATAAAACAAAATGGCCAAGTGCAAAAGGCATTATTGTGATATTTGGTTGAGCTTCAGCTCAGTTATCCTAACTATAGAAAATAGGTTTATAAAAGAAGCAATCATGTATTAGGTCAAATTGTCTACTCCCTTTCAATTTGTGGTAATGTACCAAAGTCAGAAATCATTATCACCAAGATGAGTTCTAGATTTTTGATTCTAGAATGGAACAACTGCACCACTAATGTATAGCAATATATCTAGTTTCAGAGAAAAAAATGGTTGGCTGAAATTTGTAATTAACTAATGAGAATGTCTAAGTAGTCTCCATATGGATGAGGACAGCTGTGTAAAGAAGTGCCGATTTCTAACTGTGGAGGGAACCTAGGGAAGAAGTAGACCTAGGAAGGCATGGGACAAGGTGTGAGTTGAACCCAGAACATATAGAGACATAACTAAATAATACCATAAAATATTTTATCCATTTTGCTAATGATTCTGCTAATCTTATTAGATTCAATTAATAAGTTAAGAGTGTTTGAAAATATATAGTTTGCTTACATTTAATGTAGACATACATATTATATAGAATATTAGAAATTTTTAGTTATTTAAAAGTAATACTCAAAGAATATTGGATGGCTGGAGTTTTGATTTTTGAGTTGTTGCATTTTATGTTTTTACATATTTAAAGAGAATCATGTGAAAGAATTTTGTAACAATTCAAACAGAAATACTAAAATAATAAGGTCTTGAATTGGCTGATTCATCAGAGCACTTGATGCATTGCCTGGTAGTATTTGTTCTGCCTCTTTACATTCCAAAATCAAATACTGTTCCTAACTTTTCCTTTCATTTTGTGTGTGTGTGTGGTAAGGGTAGGGTGTCAATAAATAAGGTTAAGTACTGTACAGGAATTGATTCTTCACTTTCTCCTTTCCTGTCTAATGTCTTTCTGGGAGAAATCAGACATGGACAAACATGGAGATAAATGGATGGTTCTGCCAGATTGAAATCTTTCACAACAGCATCCTTACAACTAAACTGGAATATGAGTATACCAGTGCAGGCAAACTAAAATATGTGTAATTTACTGATGTTAATTCAAACCAGTTTAATCTTTTTCCTAAAAGTCTGCAATTTGTACTAATGATAAAAGTAATTATATGTTATTGAAATAAGTTAGAATATAATTAAAATATTTTTTTTCGCCCTTTTGATTCCAACATGCCTGTGATTGCTTCTTGTTATATGATTAAAAAAAAACTTACATTTTAAAATGTTCATTCTTCCTACCAGCTTAATTGTTTCTAGCATCTTGAAAAATAGTTATTTCATTAAATTCCACCAAATTTTGATTATTTTAAAAATTAACTGGAACACATTGGCAGGGTTTTTCATTTGAAATGTGGCCCCAAAAGGTTAAATTATCAGAGAAAATTATAAAATAGAAGAGAAGTAATACGGATAAAGTAGGTAATTACTATCATCTCGTGTCATGAGAATTCTTTAAATACCATACTGGGACTGTAGTTGTCAAATTTCCTCTAATAGACAAGCATTCATTAAATACTACAAAATCCAGAGTTAAGCAACAGCTTTGAGATTATGAAATTTCTAGAGCATTTTAACTGTGGTAAATTTCACAATTTAAATATTAACAATTTTATGTAAAATATAAATGTAATTATTTCAATTGTTTTTATATGAACTCTACACTCAGGCTGGTAATGAAGAAAAAAAAATTTGGCAGGTGCTTAGCCTAAACTAGTGACACGCAGTGTAAGTCAAGGACTTACCAAATGTTTTTTAGAACCAACTGACTTGGCATATCAGCACAACAGCAGACCTTGAACTACAAGCTACAATTATTCTTCTATTATACTGTCATATCACCATTTATATCACATAGCTATTATTGTATTGCTGCTATTTCATGCTAACAATCCATGTTTTACATTTTGTCTTATGGCAAACAGTCTTTGGAAATTATTTATTTTCATGTTTCCATATAATTTTTTTGTGACATTGGTTAAAATTAAAAGTTATAGAACAGAATAGTAGACAAGGGGCAAAAAGAGGCAGACAATATTAATAACAATGGATAATAGTAATTCTTTTACTGTTTGACATGTGCAGAAAAGAAAAAAACAAAAACAAAATGACTTCCAAACACTAGCTGCTTGTTTTTGTAGATTTAAATGGAATTTATCCTTAGCAAAAAAAAAAAAGAAAAAAAAACCCTCACATAAAAATAAATGGATAAATAAACAAATAAAATATGATCAGATTGTATAAGACTAAATAATATTAAAATTAGCTATAACATTCATTTCATGTGTATGAATTTATAACAGCACACACATTTGTTTGAAATACAGGCAGTTTCTGTGGTAAAATACTATAGACACATACACACAGGGTGTAAGAGATATTTCAGGACATATGGTAGTTTAATGAAATAACTCTAATCTAGGAAAAAACAACTGCATTTTAATAAAAATTTGTGTACTCTCTCAATAAGCTTTCTTACAAGATTCTTCTATGAATCTGACTAACTTCAATGACTGCTTCAATGTGGACTGGAATAATTGATATGTCTACACCAAATGTTCTTATTCATTTTGGATATTACCCAGACAATAGAATGCATCACTCTGGGGGCATCAGAAAGAGCTGCACACAATTGTCATTTTTATTGTAAGGCTTAAGGTCTTGGTTGAAGATGTTCTCATCAGAGAAGAACCAAAGCATGCCACATTTGCAAAGGTTTTTAACCACAATGAGTAACTGCTTGGCATGAACCAAATGGTCTTCCTGCAATCCATCTTAAAGAAAGAACAGAACATACTAGATAATGTAGTTATTTGATTACTGTGATGTTCACTCAAAGTTGACCAAGAGCAAAGATTAAGAACAATTCCCTAAAATCTAAAGAGATAGATTCTAGATTGGTTGTAATAATGCCTTAAAAGATACTTTGAAAATATGATACATTTGTTCATAGTTTGTTATTTATTTAGGTAAAAATGGTATTTCTTTGAACTAGAATAATACTCCTTCATGATAGAAACTATATTTCTTTATTCTAGGACTATAATTCTTTGTACGGGAACCATGTTTTTAACCTAGAACCACCATTCTTTATTCTAGGATCATATTTCTTTGTATGGTTAACAAATTCATAAGTACAGGAATGACTGTGTGGTTAAGGAGTCTGTTTACCATTATCAAGATTGTGAGTTCCACCCCACTGTGGCACCTTAGGCAAATTCCTGTTTGCCCTGGCCTAATCAAAGCCCTGTGAGTGGATTTAGTAGATGGATTTGGAAACTGAAAGAAGCCTATCATATGCATATATTTATATATTTGACATGGGTGTATATGTCTCCTTGTTTTGGCATCATGTGATGCTTATAAATAAGTGTCACTGCCATTCAAGATGTCCAGCTATGGAGAAATATTACTTTGCTTGGAATCAGGTGACAATTGGTGACAAGGGTGTCTGGCCCTTAGAGTACCTGCCGCAACAAATTCTGCATGATCTATGCAAGTATGGAAAAATAGACATTAAAACTAGGGGAGGGGGGAGTGTACACACTCATGGGTGTGAAACTTGGACTGTGAATGTGGGGGACATGTGAAGACTGGAAAGAAATGAGGCTAGGTTGCTGTAATATCCTTGTCTATGTGTACAGCAAAAAAAAAAAATGTGTCAGTAGAACAGTTAGACATAAAGGCAACAGATGTGTTGCAAAAGAAAACTGTTGGTGTAATCATGTGATCATCATCATTTAATGTCATCTTTTATGCTTCCATGGGTGATGTAGATAGATGAAGACAGTTACATAAAAAAAAGAATTGATTGCTAAATGTGGATAGAATCTGTGGAAGAGGGAAACCCAGGAAGATGTGGAATGAAATAGTGAAGACTGATCTCAATATGTTGAGCTTCACAGGGAAATTACAAAGGACTGAAAGGATCAACATTGTTATGCTTAAGACACACCCATCTCACTAAAAGTGAGGTCCTGTCAAATTTCCCCACCACAACTCATGTAAAGATGGTACAACTCAGTTTTTGTAAATGATATTTATTCACCAACACTTCACATTGTATCCCTATTACTGTCTGTTATTGCTTCCAAATCCTTGACCCACTCCCTATTTCTGTCACTTCCCACCTGACTGATAGTCACCATTGACCATGCCTCTACTGTGTGTCCCATTCACTGAATCCACCCCTGTCATTAATCATCTGTCACATTCCTATTCACTCTCTTGCAGACTTAATTACCCAACTGTTCCTCTATCCCTATTCTTTCTCTTATATTCACCTTGAACCCTGAGGCTATGCCCTCACCATCTCTCTCTCTCTCTCTGGGAAAACCATATATCTCCTCTTGAACAAGACACGTATTCTTGTCTATTATGCTTCCACCTCCTCCAGGGTTCTTGTCTTGTGAGTTACTTGGTGACCTTACTAGTGCCAGTGTCACAATAAAAAAAAACCCAGTATACTAAAGTATGGGATTTGAAAGGGCATCTAGTTGTTGAACCCATACCAAAAAAGACATTGATGATTGGTGCAGTCCTCTAGCTTGTCAGTTCCTGTTGAACAGTCCAACATGGGGAAAAGAATGTTAAACAATGATGTGTGAGTATGAGTGTGCATGTGCACATATATGTGTGTGGATGTGCACATATATGCAAGTGTGCTTGTGTGCATATATATGTGCTTGTGTGCATATATATATATGAGCATGTGCATGTACATGTGTGCATATATACGTGCATGATATATTGTGCATTTGTGAGCATATATGTGTGCATGTGCATACATGTGTGCATGTGTATGTGAGCATATATCTATGTATAGGTAGTAATGCTGATAAACAATTAAGCTTGACATATATACATACACACATATCCACATATATTCAGAAACAAAATACACGTACACGCACATACATACATACATACACACATTTAACTGGAGCATTAAAAAATATGAAGAAAATATGTAATTTCTTAACTTGACAGCTGTTACAGGAAGCTCAAAGTTACGTAGTAATCATTATAGTCATAATTTGCAGATGAAGTATGCAATGCCAAAACGTCATGGGTATACAACTGGTAACCAGTCACATGGAGATGTTACAATATATATATATAAAATATGCTCTGAGAACATGCTGATCTTCAGAGCATCATTGTTGTAGGGCCAGGCTGTATTGAAGGTTGTCTCATCCAATTACTGTTTGGAGATTTGTCTACTTATATTATAAATTATATTCCTAAGGTGGGTAACTGGACCTCTTAACATAGTATAGACTTTTATTAGGCTTGAAACTGCTAGCTTTTAGATTTAAGTTAACGTCTAAGAAGCTGACACTATTGGAAGACTATCTAGTAATCTAGTAATTTTTGAATTCATACAGTGGATGAATGAGATCTTTCCCAGGTCTCTCTAGCTTGCGCCCACTCACATTATATGGAATATTCAATTCATTGTCCTGTATACACTTGCACTCAAGTTTAGGAATTATGCTATGCTATAATCATATTAGTTTATACGAGTTTAATTTGTAAGGTGAACCTCTAATATGGTCACTCAACCTTCTAATAATAGCTCTAAATCTTCAAATCACATCCTACCATCTTAAGTTTTCATTGGTTTATGCAGTTCTTGATATAATGAAACTACATCTTGGTTTCGAATCTATTGTTTTTCACTCTCACAATGTTGCATTAAATACACACATTTTGTCTCTGGGAAATGGTTAAAATTTAATTTCTGTGATTTAAATAATAATTACATTTTAAGGAGTGAAGGTTTTCTAAATTCTTTAGAATGAAGCACACTCAGCTATGGACAACAGAATCTACCTCAACCATCAAAACTTTGCTAGAATCAGTGTTAAACTACTAATTTATGTTGTCATAGCACTTTTTCATTTGCAGTTCTGTTTCAAATTTCTCTGAATTAAACTTCCAGATCAGCAAAGTATATACTTCTCAGTTTAATGAAATAAATGCCAGTGTTATTTTGCTGTTAAGGTAACTAATCAGAACTTGTTCTCCATAAAAATAAAAAAGCTTTTGTGCTTAGGATTAAATTTATCTTAGTACAAAATAATATCTTCAGAACAATGTTACCACCTGATGCACCTGCTTCCAATTTAGTACTGTGTTCTATATGATGCATCTGCCTCTTCTCCTATTAGTCCTATTCCTGCCTTTCATATACAAAATTCTGTATTAAAATCCTAAAACTTGTTTTGCATTTTGAGGTTTCATGAGATATCTCTTAATCAGAGCTAAAGAGTTAACATTTCCTCACTCCTCCTACTACTACTCAAAACTACAGACATCTTTGGTTGCTTGGCCTGCTATAAATAGGAGCTAGATCTCCAAATCACATCCTACCATCTTAAAATAATGTACATTATTGATTAATGCAGCCTTAAATGTCAGAAAAAGAAGTAATAGATATGCATAGATAGGTTTCCTCAATTAGGCTAACTTGGGTTTAAATAACAAGAACAAATTTCTGGAATTATGAATAGTTTTCTCTGTAGACATCATGAAGCTATGAAGTTCAAGTTGTATATCAACTGAACTGACCACACCAATCTGAAAAGGCCTAGAGGCTACAGACATTACCCTGCTTTCTTAGATTAAATACATCTTAAAGTATCATATTCTTCATATAAAAGAGAAATTAATTAACTAGATGACAAATTCATAGTCTGTAAAGCACATTATATTTCAACTTTCCTCAATTTGTATTCTAGTTGCCTAAGGTAGTGAATTTACTGAAGAATTAATTATACCTACTATTTCTATGTCATCATTATCATCACTATGGTTGCCATCCCTGTCACATTTACATAAATTTATTTTAAATTTCACAAATAATGTAAGCTAGAAATACTACCAACTGTACTATTTGTAACCAAGAAATAAACTGAAGTAGCAAAACTAAACTACAGATCAAAGAAGAATATAGCAAAGAAGATTGAATGCATAAGCTATTTGCTTTATATAATTACATAATGGAAATATAGGAATCAGATGTAGTGCACAAAGAAGACACAAATAAGTGATATGCATGGAGGAGAGTAGCTGTATGAAGTTCCACATACTCACAGTGACTGGAACTAGTGGAGAGCTTAGGGGCTAAGGAAGACTTAAGCCAAAATGGTAAAGACAGATCTGATGTTGCATCTTCTTGAAATGACAACAAAGGATTAAGCAGTAAAAATGGTCATGCAAGGAAGAATGGTGTTTTTATTATATTGTTTTGGATATGGAAAAAAAGCACAGAATAGGCCTAACATCAGGAGTTCATGTTTAAACATCCACCTGTCTCACACCAAGATACATGGCCCATGGATTCTTTTAATGGATTCCATAATATTGCAAACTTTTAAACCAGGTCTCTGTTCTGAGAATAACTTTCTCTCTTCCTCCCACCAGCCTCAGAGGCCCTGAAAATATGGGTGTTGCACTTCCTCTTCTGACTAAGCCATAAAATGTTAATTCATAACCTCAGCTCTCTATTTCAAGTTTAAGTAGACCTATTATAAAGAAAATAGCTGATTAAGCAAAAGTTTCCATTGGCACTGCTAGCTATGGCCATCAAATTAGTTTTAATGAGCTGTCTTAAGCGGTAACACATATTGGTTTTCTTTTTAAGGACAGTTTTTTTCCCCAAGAAACCTGACTGCTTCATTAAACATTCTCAACTATTTATTAGCTTTGTTTCACTGGTTCAAAATACTTACTATAATACTACACATACAAAATTTTTGTCTATGATACAATTAGAATTGTTGTTGTGCTGTGCAATCTACACAATTATGTTATAATAGAGAAAGACAGTTTTCTAGTATGGTGAAGTGTGCTATATATGTATGTATGTATCTATGTATGTATGTATGTATGAATATAAATGTTTTTGTGTATTTGTACTTAGGTGTAAGTTCACTCAAGTGTAACCATACATTCCAACTTATTTACTAGCTTCCTTTCCCTATTTCCTACAATAATCATTCAAAAAAAGTCTTCAATTTTTTGTCGTGTACATGAATAAAGCCTGCTTGGTGGTCATATAATTTTGAATGTCTGTGTCCTCATTTCGGCTCTATTTCCCAATTTCCCCACCTTACCTGACTCCTTCCGTATTCTATTATTTCCTCTGAGCAAAATGAAAATACTTTATGACATACAAATATACATATCGCAAATGTCCCCACAGTGTTTCTATTTTCCCCATATAAACCACATACATAAGTGAAACATTACTTTTGATTACCAATTTTCTTATTTTCTGGTTATTTGCTTTATAATGTATATTTCTATAAATAGCCAAGCTGAAACAAATTTTTTTTTTAGCTTCTATCAAAGTTGACTGAGTAGAGAATAAATAGGGTATATTCCACATACTGTAGATTATCTAAATTAAAACAAAATATCAATAGCATTCAATAATTAAAAAGTACAAGAAAATAAATCTCTCTATAAAATACCTTTTACAATATTTAAACTAAAGTTGAAACTATAAGTCATAAGAACCACAATTTACATAAAATCTAGTGGGGTTTTTTTTATGACAGAAAAAACTCTTAATAGTTCAATTTACTTATATATACATAATCCTATGTGTAAATATGGTCATCACTGTAGAAAATAGAATCATTGCATAGTTTACAGATATTTTGGTTAGCTTACAGTGTTGAGCTCAAACATTTAAATCTGGAAAAGGCAATGGTAAACCACCTCAAAATACTCTCCTTTAACTCATCATTTGAAAACGATGTCTTCAATGATATGCTAGTAGCTCAATGTGAATGTGTTACAGAGCATCTGTTTCATAAATATAATCATAAAATTTTCCCACCTGCAATAGTTTTAATGACTGTTGTAGGCAATCTTTTGAAAGTGTTTTAGATGAAATTGCTACAGTATATTCCTCTTGTTCAGCTATCAATAATTGTTGGAGGTTTCTATTTTGAAAGACAGTTATCTTGACCTTGATGTCTGATACAAATGAGAAGTGACATAGAGAATAGAGTTTTAGCCACTGACAAAATGTATTGTATGTTTTACAAACATGTTTACATGCATCACTTACACTTGATGAATATTAAGATTAAACTTACAGCCAGTTGTGTAGTATGTTTTACAAGTAATGTTTACACATCACTTTTCTTTGATACTGGAGGTCAAGGTTGGCACAATTACCTTTCAAACTGTACGACATGCTATCAAAAAGTTCAGGAACTAGTTATATTTAATAAAAAATACCTTATTTACCTATGTTTTAATATATCCTTCAAAATAGTCGCTGGTCCCAGAATTCCTGCCCCTTTTGGAATTCGACATGAAAGTAATTTTCTGTGAGTTGAGGACCTTCTGCAATTCACTCTTGATCTCAACAACAGTGTTAAAATGGTGACCTTTGAGTTGTATTTTCATCTTGGGGAAGAGATAGAAGTCTGCCGATGCTAAATCTGGTGAATATGTCACGTGCAGAAATGATACCATGTTGTTTTCAGTGAGAAACTCATGAGTGAGGAGAGCTCAGTGACAGGGTGCATTGTCAGCATGAAGAATCCAATTCTTCATGTTCCATAGGTCCAATCTTTCACTGAATGTCCTCCCTCAGCCACTTCAAAACATCACAGTAGATGATCTGGCCCTGATGAACAAATTCTTGATGCACAATACTGCAGATGTTGAAAAAAAAAAAACAATGAGCATGTTTTTGATTGAGCTGCAGTTCTGTTGTGCCTTCTTCAGTTGTGAAGATGATGTGGGTCTTCCAGTGTAACATCTGTTGCTTCATCTCAGCATCATACCTGTAGGCTCAACTTTTATCACTGGTGATGATCCACAACATGAAGAATGGGCCATCAACAGCATGCTGACAGACTTTGACATGATGTTCTTTCTGCTCAGTGGTTATCAGGAGGGGAACAAACTTGGCAGAGACACACTGCATGTTTAATTCAGGTGTTAGGATTACCTGCATGGACCTATACGACAGACCAACAACATCAGCAATGTTGTTGATTGTTCTCCAATGATCCTCATGCACAAACTGATGAGTTTTCTCCACATTCTCAGGGGTTACACTTATGACAAATCTTCCAGATCATGGATCGTCTTCCAGAGATATTCTTCCACTTTTGAAGCTTCCATGCCACTCAAAACATTGCATGTGACCCATTGCCTCACTGTTGTAAGCAAGTTCGATGTCCCTGTAACAGACTTTTCAAGTTTAACACAAAATTTCATGTTGGCACTTTGTTCTAACTTCCTTTTCATAACAAAATGACAGACTACTGCATACATGTGATCACAAGAACACAAATTTCACAACTTGAAGTAAACACAATAATGTCACTTAGCACACTACCTCATGAAGGCTGCTGCCAGCTCTTGCTGCACACGCAACTCTATTCTGTCATCTGTTGGCATGCAACAGAACTAGTAAAGGAACTTTTGAAACCGCCTTGTACATCTCTGACAAGTATAACCCAATTAATCTAGATCTAAAAGTGAATAAATGATAGAGGATTTCTACAGTTCAAACAAATAGATTCAAATTTGCTTAAATTCCAAGTCAACCTGACTGAGCAGACTTATGATCAGAATCATTTTAGCTATGGCCATTCAATTTTTTCTTAGGTGTAGTGGACTCAGGACCACATTGTCCACTGTTATTTTCCTTATTCGCTTAAATAATGGTAATGTCAATTCTGAAGTAATTTAACACATTTGTAAATATCATAGTTTAATCCATTAATTATCATTTAATATTGCCAAATCAAGTTTTCATAAAAATGAGTTCATGAAGGAAGCAAGAAGTCATATGCTTAAGGCAAAAACCTATATCAGAGATAAAGTTTTATTAGTAAAATGGGAACAGTGAGAGTGAGGAAAAAAATAACTGAAGAATAAAGGTAAGGGAGAATAAGAGAGATTTAACTAGTGTTGGTAAGGGGCAATGGTCAAGTAAGAAAATACAAAAAACATCAGCAGATTTGAAAACCTTGAGAGGAGGATGTAATGATAGGGAAATACTATAGATATATATAATAAAGACACACACGCACACTCACATATATACGTACATGTAAATATAAGTGCATATGTCTATATTTAAACAATACAAACACAATTGTACAACCACAAAATATATTTATTCAAATAGGATATTTGATATAAATTTTGAAAGTTAAGAAACCATGACTATGTTTAGTGCATGAATACTCCTTGATGGATGGTTAAGGTGTATAATTCATTAATCCAATAGTTTTCATTAAGATGCAAACACAAATATTGTGCATACAAACAGAGGAGTAGCAAGAAGGGGAGTAATAGCACAAATTATATTCTGGTCTGTCATATCAGTTAAAATGAGGCGCCCAAAGTGTCTACTCCAGGTACTGATATCCTTTGCTATACCTCTGCATGCAAACCAAATTTTTAACTAGCTTAATTTTTTAACTCAATTTTTCACCCTTGAAATAATACTATGTATACATATTTTTTCAGTCTTTTAGTTAGAGGAGGAAGGGTAGTGGGCCTCACTCTTTTCAGGACCTCCAAGACTGGAGACTAGGTCTAAATAAATGCTTGTAAAACAATAGGCTTCATTAAAGGCACTAAGGACCAGGTGGTGGCATTAAAACAAATGTAATGAATAAAATGCAGCTTGTAATAAGCTTCATTTGACTGGTGTATATTATAGTTTATAAAAAGAATCTATTGTTGTAAGGTATAAAGTTTTGAACTGTAACAGATTAAAATTTTTGCTTTAATATGTATCTTCCAAATAATGTGCGTGCATGCATGTATGTGTGTGTGTGTGTGTATAGATAGATACATATTAAATTCAATAATGAATTAAAAGCGGTGCTAGTGTTGTAAACATTATTGACTTTACATACTCATGTATCTGTTTTGTTTCCCAGTTCATTAGTGGGATGACTCCCTCATACTGCAGTGGACAGGCAATCAAATAAAACACAAACAATGTATGCAGTTTATTTATATATATATACTTGGTAACTTGTGTCTGCAGTTTGCCATCTTTTACAACCATTTTGTTCAGTCTTCCTGGTAGATATCAATATTTTAAAAGTAGTAAAAATATCCAACTGTCATATTCCTGGCTCTCAACAATTCTCAAACTTACAGAAGACAGTTCTACAAATGTTAATTGGTATAAAAATATAAGCATGAAATAAAACAATCTTATTTTACACATATATTGTTATAATGATTAACATTTGCGGGACAGTTTTCTAAAAATTTGAACAGTATTTCACTGTTAGAGCAATTGATTTTGCAGCTGGATGCTTTTACTACTATCAAACAGGCGTGAACAATGAAGGTAGCAGCAAGCAGAATGTAATTTTCGTATGTAAGTAACTCAGTAGTAATAATTAGTCCATATTCAACTCAAAGATGTTTGGGCACACTAATATTTACAAAGTGTAGCAGAGCTTAGATGTGAAATCATGTTAGCTGAATAATAAGAAATAAACCACAGTATGTCAAGTGACTTACTTTGAATTCTGATCAATTGTATTTCAGCTGCTCTCATTCAATTGTATGATTTTTGAATGGAAATTTCGAAGAGTTTTTCACCTAAATGTGGTCATAAATGTAGAAGCACAGGACAATCATTGCAGAAGTTGAGAGGTCTCAGAGAAGCTGAGCAAACAGGATTCTAAGTTGATTGTTCAACCTTGGGTTAAAACGACTCACTTTGTCTACTGTGAGCACAAAATTCTCACTGTACCATGCACTAATACAGGACATTCTTAATTCTCAACCCTCACCTACACAAAGATGTAGCTATCTAATTCTTGGCCAACATATATACATAACTCTCTACTGTTTGTCAACAATATTGCCTCCAGCAAGTAACTATTGTAATCATTATATTTATGTATAAATTTTTGGTTTCCTTGAAAACTTCAAATGGACTTGGTTTTAATATGGATAACAACACACGACGTAATCAAATATCAATAACCTAACTAAGAAGTTCTAAAAAAATAAAGAAATCATTAAATGCGAGTGGAGCAGAGTTTTAAAGTCTTATAGAATCGGTAGTATTTTAGAAGGTTTAAATGAGGCGCATTTGTATGAATTACTTTCAGAAAAATTGATGCTTTCCACTTCGTCATCACATAATTGATTATTGCATTTTTTAATGTTTTAGTCAAAGGAGGAAAGTGAGAGCCATTGACTTTTTCAGAGCTTCTAAAGTTGTTGGAAAGAGAGGATGAAGTTAACAGCAAACGAAAGACCTTATATGAATGCTTGCAATAGAGTGGACTCCACCAAATGAACCCAAGACTAGTGAGTAGTGTTAAACCAGGGCAATAGATAATCAACCACTTAAGAACAGAAACAGCTATCCTTCCAACAGGCTCTCTCAGTTTTTTAAGATACTGCATAGTTGGATTGAACTTGAAATGATATGGTTGAAAAACAAACATAGCCATACCATCATGTCTGAATCCATTATGATGACTCAGGAAATATCAAATTATTAAAATTTGTATTTACTAAGTTACTATTTCTAGTAAATTGAACAAATGTACAGAGGCTCCTTTATCTTGATTTATTTGCTAGTGTTGTTCAAGATTACCATTGGCAGTGTAATTAGGGTACCAGATACCAAAGAAAACACTCAAAGAGTTTGTATCCTGTCAATGGTATTGCACTGTGTTCAAGGACAAGACACTCAACTTGCATTGGAACACTCCACTTAATTATGATAGGCTTCAAGTGTAAGTTGTAGGTGTTGCTGTTTAGTCCAAAGTCAACTTTATTCAAGCAAGCCAGTCAAATGCATTCCAGCCATAATCAGCCTATTTTTCCCACCAGACAATGGCTACAATATCCAGAGTGTCTTTTTTTTTAAGATTGTAGCAGGTGGCAAAGATTTAGCCGCTATTTCTAAAAGATTAGGAAATCACTCACAGGGCTCTTCATTGGCTGAGCCTTGAAGTACTAGTGTACATTACTATAAATACTTTGAACACTATAATTAATGTACTATTTTGTAACTAAAGATCTTGTATAAGGATGCATAACAAATATAGCTCAATTCAGTTTTAAATAACTTAACTATCAAAATATGAAAATGAACTCAATATGACTGAGTGACATATTCAGAGTCAAACTTTTTATGGTTTCAAGCTTTTCCTGTGTTTACATAGCTTTTCTTTTCCTTTACAATCAATAAATTAACAGATAAACTATAATGGAGCCCTTTTAGTTGAGCAATTTTTGAGATAAATCTCTCTATGCAGATGGAAAATCAATAAGCATCATTTCAATACTCACAAAAGAATTTATACATTCAAAATAAATTACCAATATGCTTGTGGTGAGAATCATAGACGCATCTTGATGAAAGGTTAGATTTATATAGTCTATTAATACAATTCTTAGCTTTCATTAGGAAAGTAGACAAGAATATCAACCACTCACCCCAATGACCACCAGCTTTGTCCTCTTCATTAGTGATTTTAAATCAATTTTTCTTCTTATGCCTGGCAGGGATTAATTAATTCTACCACACAACAACTTCTACTTGTGTCTCTCTTGAGTCAAGCACTGTATTAGGTCCAATGTTGTCAGACTTAATTTCCCAAGTTTACTGTGATCTGAGTAGTCTATTTCTCTTGTGCTAGCTTTGATAATTTAAGCTTTGAGTAAATATTAGTGAAAGAAAACTTATATGTATCTGTGTAAAATATGGGACTAAATTTATGTCTTGGTTTAGCACAGATTCCTGAGCAGATAACAGGCAATCCTTTATAGACATGAAATTAAAATGTTTACTTCACACTCACTGAAGATCATTGAATTTTACAGTTAATTATATGAAATAAAAGCATTGTTTAAATCAGTTACCTATAGATGTATATGGTAGCAGGATTAAGGTCCATTATAACAGGCTAATCATGCTACTCTATGCAAGTATTGAAAACACTGAATCCTATGCATGCAAACTACTTTGTGTGTGTGTGCACATGCACACGTGTGCACATGAAAGTTACATGTCTTTGCATTGAAACTCAGTGGGCAATAATGATGTTAATTTTGTTAACAACACATTCTGTAGTTTGGTGGTTTTGATGTGTGAAGACTAATGGAATAGTAAATACCTTACTTAAAAAATAGGTAGGGAAGGTAACAGGAAATTCCTCACCATTTTCATGTTCACTTTTCCATGCTTGCATAGGTTGGATAGGCCCTCACCAATACAGTATTTCTGCATTGTTATGCTTCTTTTGTCACCAATTTGTTAGGTTCAACATCCTGGGATCAGCTTTCACTACTTGTGCCCATGTCCTATGACTTTTTTTTTTACAATTGGATCTCTTAGCACTTTTTTTTTTACCCATCTACTATCATTTATATGCATCACTTGTTCATAACAATGCAATTATCTTGGTTACTGGCTTGCTTAATTTTTCTCCAGACTTTGCATAACTGCTTTCAAGGTCCACATCTCAATGTGTAGCATCATTTGATACAATCTATTCATTGCTCAAAGAAAAAACCCTGTAATTGCCACCAGAGGTATATAGATGCTTACCCAAGATTCTGGGCATTGAGGTCAACTCCAGAATTTTGTGAAGCAAAATTATTAACCACACATGCATCTGCTATGTTTTATTAATAAAATCATGGCAGGATTTGAACACTAGGATTTTAAGCAAATGTTCCATCTCTGGATTCAGTAAACCTCTACACAGCTCTCAACTTGCTACAAATAGCAGTCAAAGTTACCTCAAATCACACCATATCTCATTAAAATAAAGGACATACTGAATTGAAGACAAAATGATATTTACATCCTGTAGCAAAGGGAAATGAGTGGTTATAGCAGGAATCCCTCTGCTCCTAGCTCTATCTAACTTAGGATTAAACAACAGCAATAATCTTTGGAAAATCTCTCATTCTTTGTTTCCTATCACAATGGGAAACTTAATCTATTGCCTGGTTTAACACCATCAGCTGAATTTTCAGTGGACACACAAGAATTCACTTCGTTGAAAGTATTCTAGCTTGAAGATATCATCTTCCTTTCCTCTAAATTTGGCGGCATTGGAAAGAGTTTGGGCACTGCATATTCTCTTCTGACTAAGTAATTAAGAAAAAGAAAAGGAAATATTGCTGACTCAATCATCTTTATTCTGTTTTACTAATAAGGATACTGCCAGTTACTAATATTGACTCATAGCAACTCACTAACTAGTTTTCATTTCAACCTCTTAATTTTATCCTCTGTTTTGTTCAAGGAGTACTTGAGATATAGGGCAGATTTCAAGTCCCTGCTTTCACATTCACATTCATTTACCCCATACACTTGCTTTACATAAACCTCTCCAAAAAGAAACATATATTCTTCCATTAATACAGCCTATGATGATGATGATGATGATGATTATCAGTACTATGACGATAACATGTCTAATCATCAACATGATGATTGTTTTAACAATCTTCTTGATGATAGTGTGGGTTTGATAAGTATGTGCCAAAATGGAAAATCTGAAAACTGAAGCAATGACTATAATGTTAATAGGATCAGGAAGTTAATTCACTTCCAGTCCCTAATTACTGCTTATATAGCATCAAGTGGATGAGAAACAACTTTTCTCAAACCAACATTTAAAAAAACCTATGATGATGAAGAGATAAAGAAACTTAGTTATCTAAAAATCTTCCTACTGCAAGTTATAGATTTCTTGTCCATTAGGAACTCAAAACTGGCACAGAAAGAAAGGACTAAACAAACTGATAGCCTATATAAAAGTTTCGTTCAGATTTTTGAAGAAGATACTAAGTGAGTGCTAGAGTGGCCATATGGTTAAGAATTTACTTAACCACATTCACATGTACCTGAATATAAATGTATACCACATGCATTGCATGCCTGCACTTTTGTGAATGTATGTGCAGGTGTATACTGATAATTTTTTTTTGGGGGGGGGGGGGTTAAAAAGCTTTTAACCCTTTAGCATTCAGATTACTCTGTCAAACATAATGCTAAATTATTCATATTGTTTTGAAGTAATGATGCATTATCTCATAGCTTTCAAATTTCAATGATGTGATGGTTTATCTTTAGAATGGCATTGTAGGGTAGGTGTAAAAGGCCAGATCTTGTCAGTTTGAGCATAAAACAGAATATTTGAGCCTGATATGGCCAGTATAAATGCAAAAGGATTATTTAATGGCTCATGCAAATATATTTTACAAATTGTATGATGTCATATGTGTGCTATGTATCTGATGTTATGTACATGACTTTGAATTCAAGCAAGTTCCTGAGATCAAATAAAGAGTGCATATTTTTTTTACATATATTATATATTAGAAAATTACTATTTGTAAATCTCACAAAGAGAGATATTCAGCAACAGTACTATGGAGTAAAGATTATTTGCCCACATAACATGGCAGTCCTGGTTTAGGATGAATGTTGCTGTAATTTAACCCCAGGAGACATCATCTCCAACTAGCTATATGACACGATCTGTACCCTAATAGATCAGTGAATAGTTGTCACTTTGAAAACTATGTTTCGAACGAGAAACCAAACAATTATTCTGTGCTGACAAAGGGAAATAACCCCAAAATCATGAAACAGATAATGTTTTGAGCTGAGTGGGGGTGCTAGATTCCTGTGTTCAAAAATATAAGGACACAGATGGTGTCATATAGCCAGCTGGAGACAATGTCTCCTGCGGCTATATTACAGCAATATTCGTCCTAAACCAGGACTGCCATGTAATTTTGGCAAATGATCTTTACTATATTATATATATTAATATATCTATTTTATATTATATTTATTCTGATTGGTTAGGAAGTGAGTTTAACAAAGGATAATGCTTGAAATTTTGCAGTTTAAACTTGTTTGTGAAGGTATTCACTGTTGGAATTATGATATTCTCTGTAATGCAGAAATTGTATCTGCCACTACATTTCTAACATTTGTAGTTTTGTTCTCCCAAATTCATCCACAAGGCTTGGGTTGATTCAAGGTACTGCTCAAGATGCCATACTGAAACTAAACCCAGGACCACATGATTATGAAGTAAACATCTTAACCACTCATCCATTCCTGCACCCCTAAATAGGTTTGTGATATTACAGCTTACTGCATTCTGAGTTCAAATCCCACCTAGGTCAACTTTGCCTTTCATCCTTCTGGGATCAATAAAATAAACTACTTGTCTAAGAGCATTGGCTGGAAAGCTTTGCGGCATATGTTCCAACTCTTTCGTATTTCAAGTTAAAATCCTACCTGTGTGGAGGACAATCTGTTGCCTAGTTTAGCACTACCACCTGGTCTTTAGAGCTTTAAGTGATGTTCAGTCTGTTGCTTACAGGCCAAACCTCCAATTTGAAGATGTCTTTCTTCCTCTCTTCCACCACTCTTCAGGCCTTGAAAAGGTTCATGGGCATGCTCTTCCTTCTGACCAAGCAGAAAAAGAGAGAGGCAGAGGAGAGGAGAGAAGAGGAAAGGAGAGAAAGAGAGAGTTTGTGTGTGTACACATATGTATGCATATGGTCACAGCATAGTTGATTAGTGAAGTAGTTCATTTCACAATTACAAGGTAACTAGATTTGATCTCACTGCATGGCGACACTAACTCTGTTAGTGAACTTGGAAACATATAGAAGCCGATTGGGTGAATTTTACACATAGTTTCAAAGTACAACTTTATTTCATGCTGTACCATACTGACTTAACTGGGCAATTACATGAAAGATACATTTACCTTTGGAATATTTAGCCACTTTGATACATAGTCAATGAGCTGGTTATTCAGTTGATTGAATAACTGGATACTTATCAAAATCTAAAAAGAACAATTTATGTATAATTGTTCATCTTTTGTTAATGTACATCCATGAAGGATGTAAGCATCAACAAAAAGACTGGAAAATAGGCATTCTTTCAACAAAGCCTTTTGTAATATTTGTTCTGCACCAGATACAACACTTTCTTACTCTCACCATAAAAATGAAGTGATTGGTCCTTTGGAAGACTAACCAATGATACCATAGTATATCAATTGCAATATAAGTCAATTATATATAGGAATTGTTAATGTGCAGGTTTCTCAATGAAAATATTGAATTATATTATTGAAAATATTGAATTATATTATTGAAAATATTGAATTATATTATTGTTGCATAATGTGTTTCAATACAGACAAGAGCAGGTTTTGCAAATGAATTTAGTGTAGATTTTTAAATGGATTTGGTGTTAAATATAGAATGGAACAGGTTTTTGAAATTAATTCCCAGGCTCAGTGATTTAGAATAGATTTCAATTGTAGATTAATACAAATAGATAAATACACAGATGACTATTAATGATGTACAAGAAGTAACTTTGAAAAACATTTCTACATAAGGTTGAGCCAGTAAATACCTATTTATGTAAGCATATATATTTCTACTTATGTATGGCATTTACCTAACTAGTCAATAACACGGTATTTATGATTTTAAGAAAGAACCAACAAAGTATAGCATATAACACACATATGTGCATAAAAAACATAATTTTAAAACTATTCATTGTATATTTGTGCAACTAAACATAACTATATTTGTAAGTTAGGTTTGTCAATCTTTTCTTCATTTACTGGTTTCTGTGACTAAACTACAGACATGCTAGAGTATCATGTTCAAGGTTATTAGTTGATTATATTCGACCCAGTACATATTTCAGTGTGTTGCTTATTATATTGAACTATGTATTGAATTGTGTAGTTCAACAAATAGTTTGATATAATAAGCAATAAACATAAAATACTCATATACAAACACAGAGGTATACACATACACACAAACGTGTGTGTATATGTGTATATATATATATATATATATATATATATATATATATATATATATGCATATACCTAAACACAAATACATACACATATAAACATACAAACACACATATAAGCATACAAATACACATTTACAAGCATGCATGCCCATATATTTGCATAAACATGTGCCCACATGCACGAAGTAATACACATGGTTTATATGGAAATAATACTATGAATTCACTTACATTCATATTAATTTTCATGACATGTATTTCGTATGTTGTATGGAAATGATCATCTTATAATAATTCTGCTTGTCATTGCATTACTTAGTCTGTTGGTAATGCTTTCGAGGGAGGGAGAAGCATCCATGGCATGAGATAGAAGAGATGGGGAGAAAGAGGAAGAGAAGCATCCATGGCGTGAGGTAGAGGGAATGTAACTGTAATGCTTTTACATGATTAGTTGAAAAGAAAAAGAGAAGAAAGAAAAAGAAGAGTGAGACAGAAAGAGGAGAGAAAAGCATCCATGAGGTAGGGGGATTGTAATATTTATTATGTAGTTAAAAAAGTTAGCTGAAGGTAGAGGAGGAGTTAAAAATATAATTTTAGCAGAGGGGTGATGTTCTGATGATGAGGTTAAAGAAAAGCAGGGAGAAAGCGGTATGAGAGGGTAGAGAGAGGAGAGGGAGGGGGGAGAGAGATGATGGTAGAGGTGGTGATTGGATACTGAAAACAGAATTTTTTTTAATTGAACTAAGTGTTTTATATCACCTATCACTTAATGTATGTGCGTAAGTGCAATTCCCTATGTGTAGGCATATACGTATACACAAATAGCTATGTGTAGGTATATATGCATACACAGATATGTGTATGTGTATACATGTATACACATACCTGTATAGGCATGTGCAGGTATACGTGCATACACTCACATGCATGTGCAGGTGTATGTGCATGCACACACACGGGCATGTGCAGGTGTATGCACGTGCACACATGCCATCATATGCAGGTGTATGTGCATGCACGTGGGAATGTGCATGCACACACGTACACCTGCACATGCCCACGTGTGTGCATGCACATTCCCACGTGCATGCACATACACCTGCATATGATGGCATGTGTGCACGTGCATACACCTGCACATGCCCGTGTGTGTGCATGCGCATACACCTGCACATGCATGTGAGTGTATGCACGTATACCTGCACATGCCTATACAGGTATGTGTATACATGTATACACATACACATATCTGTGTATGCATATATACCTACACATAGCTATTTGTGTATACGTATATGCCTACACATTTGTGTTTGTGTGTGTACACACACAGATGTATGAGGCTTCAATTAATAATAGGCACATTACTGTCTGTAACTGACAGCCTTACCACCAAGCACTTTATACACACACACATATTAACATTTATTCCCCCACCCCCACCGGGGCAGATAAGAATACTTTCCAGAACCTTTCCAGCAACTGATAGTGGAGCAATACTACTACTATGATAGCCACACTTCATTCTGACTCCCTTTCCTTTGCATTCTTCCACTCCTTGAGAATAGCACCATCCTTCCAGACTACATTAATAAGCCTGTGAGAATTCTGTAATATGACCACTGTCAAAGCACAAGATCTCAGTGAAAATTTCATTTTTACCAGATGCTTTTCCAAGACTTAATCTATTGTTGTTAACACCTCATCTGAGACTGCAGAGTCCAAGGAGCTGATGACACATCTGTTGCATATTATAAATTACTGTGTTATTGACAACACTCACTGCTTAGAAGTTCAGCAAATTGTTCAATCCAACAACCTGCGACTTCTGTGGATTTAGTAGGAAAAGTGAAGGAGTTGATGCAAAATTCTTGGGCTCATAAACTTGTTTCATAAGGTGGTATAGAGCTTCTTGCTGTTATTCGCTATAGCAGCAGCTTGAATATCAAGAGAAAGACCTTCACACTAGGTGTTTGGCGTCGTCTGAGTGATCAGTGCAGTAAGGATTTTGTATGCTTATAATGGCCTAGTGCTAGATTCTGCTGCATAACTGATAACCCTCTGTGCATTAATGCACTGTGTGCATTGCACTTTGCAGATAAGAGTCCCTGAACCTCAGCATCATTTTCATCAAACTAGTCCCCATGACTGGCTGTAGCATATCCCAGTGTTTTAGCAGCACATTGAAAAGCCATATCTCAAAATTTCTTTCAAGTTGTAATATCTTCAATGTTGGATGAACAATTCTGTAGCTCCTTCCTCACAGTAGGATCACATATTTTACAGCCATTCAAGCATCGAGTAATTTCAGCTGGCCCACTTCTCTCTATTTTCCAGAACTTTGCTCACACCAAGCAGTAGTCTTTCCAACTCTACGATCCATGACAGGACTTGACCATACAACATCATAGACTTCAGGTGCATCCATATTGCTGTGTGATCATCTTTGTTCATAAAGTGAGAGCTTGCAATGACAAGGCCATATGCATCACAAAGCTTTAGGAGTACGAAATCATTATCATTCATCTTCCCTACACTGAAACATTCAAGAGCTCCATGTTTGTCAACCTGTTTCAACCCTGGTATTGAAATCCCCTAGTAGAATGACTGTGACTTGGGAATTTCCTGAGCATAGTTCTCAACTGGGCAAAGCAAGTAATTTTATCTTCATCAGAACTGGTCAGAGAAGGAGCACTTATCAGTCACAAATTGTTCAACTCTCAAGTACAGATGTTGAGTCATCAAACGGTCATTTATAGGGATAGGAAGATCCAACTTCTTGATTTCAGATTGAGCTGCAAAACCAATGCCAGTTCATCTGTGCTCCTCTTTCAGTATCCCATTCCAGAAAAAGTTTGCTACTGCTAAGCTCCTGTAGCTGACCATCACCTTCCGAATAAGTCTCTGAAAGAATAACTATATCTATATTGTACTGGTTCAGTTTGCAAACAAGTTCAGTAGGTCATTCAAGCCTACATTCACTCATTATTGAACAGAATATATGCACATTCCAACATGAAATAGTCATATTCCATCCAGATTTTATAAATATTGTTTTCCAAATGCAAGGTGGAAATATGTTAGTTGCACTAAACTAACCAGTTCTGGTCAAAACAGGCAATTTTTAGTTAACCTTTCATAGACACTCCTCAGTTTCTGGGTCCTTAGGGCCCTCCCCAAATGGAACTACTCAGACACTTATACAGCAACAGAATCCCACTGCTGTCTTGGAACATAAGATGACTTTATATCTAACATGGGCATCCTACTTGTAGGCCACTAATTACAGGCTTCCAGTTCATCAGGTTTGCATGTTTTGCCATCTTCTCATCACAGCAGGACTTTGAAATATTAAAAAAATAGAGAAACATGTAAAATTAAAAAGTGTAAGGTTAAAATTAACCAGCAATACCCATGCAAAATGCCAGTAATGCCTGTGCAAAATCTTAGGTCCAATAAAGCTTACACAACACCTCATAGACTCTCTCTACCCTCTTAACATGACCAAGAGATAAGCAATATGAGCTGCAGGCTCAGGAATGTGGGAGTGCCATGACCTGCAAGAAAAAGATCCCTAAAATGTCCAATGCCATTCCTTGTATATTGGGCTTTATATCAGTGATCCTCCCCTAGAGACATGCTTTAACAAAAGCTGAGGGGTGCCTCACTACAAGTGATCTTCTAACACACTGGATACCAACCTTAAACTTCTGAGTGCTTGTGCTATTGCTATATAGTTCATCTGTCCTTTTGACAAGTCTTGTTTTTATTCCTGCTGGATTTCTAGCAATCTTGCTCATGAGGTGGGAGTGCCAGTTTAGTTGCCAATAACCCAAACATGCAACAGGCTGTACTAGATTCCATGTTACCAGTAACATTCATGAGAGACCTCTCACATTTATATATAAATATAAAGAGATACATTTACACGCATTACATATAAATAGAGGTACATAGAAATACATGTTACTATAACTGTGTATATATCTGAATAGATTCTCTGCAAATTCATTTCACTTTGTTAGCAAGATATACAATTAATAAACATGAACAATAATGCTTTATTAATGAAAGTATAAATCTAATTTTGTGTGAAACCACAATTGTCATAAGAATTAAAGGTTAAGAATTTATTATTGTAGGTACAGGGTTTGAAGTTTGGGTGTGTTAGTTAAAACACATCAAATCCAGTACATGACTGTTACCTTATTTTACCAGTCCTGAACAAATGAAATGCAAAGTCAATATTGAAGATATTTGAAATCAGAATGCAAATAGCTGAAGAATACCACAAAATATTGTGTCTGACTGACACTAATGAATGCCAATCCCCCACCCTTAACAGTAATAAGCAGAAAACTGCCTGGAGAGCAGTATTTCTCCTTGTAGTCATGATAATAATATTATTCTAAGCACAGCATCTGAAATTTTTTAGGGAGGGAGTTAGTTGATTACACTGCTCAGTACTCATTTTATTGACCCTGAAAGGATGAAAAGCCAAGTCAACCATGACAGAATTTGAACTCAGAACATAAAAAAAAACAAGAAATGTCACAAAACATTTAATTTTGCATGTTAATAATTATGCCAGCTCATTGCCTTAACAATAATACCATCTTTCAGTGATAACTATCCAAAAGAATAGAATGCATATGCTGAGTGATAAGCAGAATTATATTATTTCTAACCTTCGTACAATTCCATTAATTTTGTGAAAGGGATGTAAACTCAATCATTCAGATTTTTTTAGGTGGTACATATTTTATGAGTTTGGAAGGATAGAAATAATTTTGTCTCAGGAAGTAGGGGTTTGTTGACTCTGATTAGGTTCTTACTAAGGCTAAATTGTAATACTTATAAACCAGAATATATATTGAAACAACTCTTATATATAACTGGAGTTGGTTTAGACTCTAAATTAAAGAACAACATAATGAAAGCATATGCTACTAAAGAATAGCTACGAACATTGCTTTTTTTTTTTTTTTTATCTAAAACACTGAACTTTAAAATTTCATTAGGAGTCATCTTAGATGTTTGACATAACTCATGATGATATGCAGTCAGAATTTTTTTACAATGAATTAGCTCTTTTAAGTCTTAAATTGCAAGTATCAAGCCCGTAATGAAAAAAGATGTCATTCAAACAGTATAGTTGTTTGGTTTCAAAACTGGAACTAAGCACTCTTCTGTACAAGCAACAAAATTTAGCCTCATTTTAGAAAGCACTTTCTGTCAAAAGATTTCCTGTTTGCACCATGTGTATTCATTTTTATGTTTTATTGAGCAAATTTTCCTAGATTTTTCCTTTTCAATGTAATGGCAGTAAATACCTCAAGCCATGAGTTAGAATTCAGTCTTATTTATTACTGATTTAATATTTCTTATTAATAAATTTAATTAGAAAAAGTGAGTTTGAACATGGAGAAAAATAAGAGTGATAGATATTTCAGTGTTATCTGTACACACTAGCTATCTAAATGATGATAATTCTGAGCAAGAGTCGAGTTATCACATAGTCGAGCAGTAAGGATTAGAAAAAAATAAAAGATTAATTATATATTTTAAATGTAGGGTCTTTGTGTACTGATGAACTGTTAAAAGTGAAATTATGTAAAAAGTATAAGGATTGTAATAACAGTAAATAAATAACACTAATTTCTTAGACTTTAAAGTTGAAGGCTGATATTGGAATGCTTTTTCTGATGGGAGTTGTACACTTTTGAAATTATTGAGACTAACTTAAACAGAAATTCAGCTGTGAGACAGAAAATTGTTGTACAGGAATCAATATCTTGTAAATATATATCAAAACACCTACACATGATAAAATTACCTATATTCAACCTATCTGGGCAGTTGAAAGTGACAAACAGGTAAAAATCAACAATAGGTATAAACTAAATTCATAATGTACACCAATGCTCATTATGTTGTATCAGCAAATTTCATCTAAATTCATGCAAATAGTTATATTATAATGAATTTTTAAATAGAACCAATTGCAGGCCATCAAAATCTCTAGTTTCTTATAGGATTGGGAAATTTATATAGAGAAAGGACTATAAAAGTTAAGCTACAATTTATCAATAAGCGATAAACAAAAAACTGTTGTTAACAATGATTTTAACTTATTTCCCTCAATTTAAATGTACTGTCCAGAACATATTTATATACATATATAATTGAGCAATAGTAATAGCTAATTAACTCAGAATACCAATTAAAGATTGCAGTTCTGCCTATAGTTAGAACTGCAATGTGCATAGAAAAGACGCTTCACATTCAAATGGCCGAGTCAGCCTGTCTATATCAGGAAATCTTACTGCACAATAAAATTGCCATGCAATGAATGATACCATAAAATTGACAAGTGTTTTGAAGCTTTCAGTACCAAATTCGATTTGTCCTCTGTGCATAACTTGGTGATGGGAAGTGACTCTCTACACTTATATCAAGAGTGTCATTGTCAGTTTATAGCTGAATAATTTGATGGATGTCAGCCTAATTACCAAAGTGTTCATCTGTTATATCTTTTCATGGACATTATGAAGTGTCCACAATCATGACAATTAAATTTTGTGATTAGGTATCATAAAGTGATACCGCTTTCACTGTAAGCTTATTAACAATTCATAGCTGATGAGTGTTTTGTTGACATACATATTATTGAACTAAAATTTCATTATAGAGTGAAAGCAAGGCCATGTGGTTAAAAACTTCACTTTGTGACTTCAGAGTATCAAGTTTAATCCTACTGTATGACTTCCTGGATAATATCTTCTATTATAACTTCAAGTTGATGAAAACCATGTGAGAGCTGGTAGATAGAAACTGTGTGGAAGCCCATCATAAGTATTCTTCTGTGGTGGTATACAATCCATCGACCAGTGTAATACAACCACCACATGGCTCATAAGTGCCTTTAGTAGAGTCCATGCTCTATTGCAAGCATGCAAGTCAATTCTCAAGAGGAAGGCTAATATCTTTCTTGCTTCTAGACTCAGGAACCTTGAAAAGTCATAGGGTACTGCTCATCTTCCTTACATTATATAATAAAAATTCTATCGAGTAAGCAGATGCACATTTATACACACACACACATTGGCTGTCTATTGATACTTCCCTTACTCTTTACTTTGCACTTCACTTAGGCCATAACATTCATGTTTCAGTTGTTCTCTCAACCTGAATACTATGTTGATCTTGTTCACCCTGCAGATCTAATGTGTCACTGAAATTACCATTCTTATTGATTGCACTATTCAAATAGGTAAAGCAACTTGCCTTTTTTACTGTCTGCTCTTCAATGATGATGGGCTTAGGTTGTATCAACTAGCTTGTGTCAGCCTGGCTGAGAGAGAGAATGGCAGTCATCTGGTGCTTAATATTTAAGCTAAACTTTATAACTGCACTACCAAGTTCATGGGAAACAAGGGTACAACTGTCAGTAAATATTTTTCTTATTAATCTTAACTTGAACATGTAAGCAACAGGTTAGCATCAAGCCTTGTCTCAAATTATAAACCTTTTTTTCAATTACATGTATAACTCACAGATAAGTGAGAATAATATTTGTCCTAGTGCACAGCCATCATAATATCAATCTCTGCAAAATAAATTTTAGTCATTTCTGAATCCTCTATCTAAAACTTACTTTAGAACCTCTTTTTTTTTTACCTACATACACATTGACATACATGACAACAAATATAGCATTGACTGATATTTATAGAAGGAATCTTTTTCATAGATATGAAAACCTTTAAAATCTTCACATCAATTGGAATTTTACCCAGAAACAGTAACACTGAAAGGTTCTATCTCAAATGATAAGAAGTGGGGAGAGGTTTAAGATCAATCCAGATAGCCTTTGAGTGTCATATGGTATCACTGACAGCATCTGTTGCAAAACTATCAACCAAGTTCACAAAAGTGAGGAAAACACCAGCATGTAAATTGAGAGTGGACTCTTCCCAATAATCTTTTATTAAAGTAGCCTATCTCAAAGTCCTAGATGAGAAATTCTCAGCAAACAAAAAGGGTTATGAAAGGGTAGTTTTCTCATAAATTTGAGAATGCGAACTAACACTGACAGGAAGTGTAGCATCTCTCAGACTTGTCATGGTTACAACTTGTAATTCTAAAGTTATCCTTTGACAAACCCAAAATAAAAAATAGCTACAAAACACCTAGTAAACAAACAAAAAAAAAAGGTAATTAACTGCTAAAAACCTTATGATGCAACCAAAAATGTTGATATCTCATTTCTATAGAAGATGATACAGTGATCCACAGCAGCCCGAAAATAACATTAAGGTATTACCTTTCTATTTAGCATGATATTGTTGCTAATAATGATGCCATTCATAGCTATGACTACACTAGAATAAATATTAAAAAAATACTTCCAATGAATGTAAACATTCATTGGAAGTAGACTGGTACAGAAAAGAAAACTTATGCCCAATTATGGTGATCAGCTACACTGCAGATGTAAATATTTCCGACCAGTTCATAATGTAAATATTTATGAACTACTACTTCAAAGATTACAACTTCTCTATACAGATTATCAATTCATGTACATAAATTATTGATGCATTTCACTATGTTAGAAAATGTTATAAACTTGAAAGGTTGGGATTTTTAGGCAAAGAAAATGCCCAGCTAACATGCATTTTGCCAATAATGTCTAAGTGAACGAAACTAATGCAAAACTTTTCTCAAAGTTCAACATGTAACTCTTCACCACTACTCTCTAAATTCCTGTAATGAAGCATTGCAGCTTCACTACAAACCAGCTATTTCTTTATAGGTAGGATTCCAGAATTCAAACAATTAAAAAAATTCACATATACACATTTACCTACATACACATAATCATACATGAACGTCAAGACTACTGACAGGATCTATGTTAGATGGAGGAATGGAGACAAAGACAAAGTCAGTCTAAATGACTTTTGAGTACCATATCATACCATTTAGCAACTGTTAACAGTAACAGGAAAATTAGTACATCACATGTATTCAACTGTAGAGATATCGTGTAAGTAGGTGGAGAACTTTTGAAATTGTACTCCAAGTGTACCATAAGTAACTGGACTAATGTATTTAAACATAAACTTGAGGGAGAAACATATAAGCAACATGGGTACATACTCTACAAGCTAGAAGATACTAACAATATTGACTGGAAAAGTATACTGAATCTGAAACAGATATATCAAATCCCACTGAGGATGCATTTTTGCTGTTCAAGAATTGGGGATAGCTACTAAATACTTTGTCCGAAAAAGATATATGGATACCTCCTAACTTTCACTTTGTAATAGAAAATATTGGTAGTATCATAGCAGGGTGAGATATCTATATCAGTAGCAGCTGCCCAGATATTTCTGCTGTTGTAAATTCTTGTGAGATGTAATGTTGTCAAAACTATCTAGAATGCTTTTCACAGAAAGGATTATCCTAAGATGGTCACATAAAAGGCACATCAGAATCAGAGACATATCTACACCTTGAAAAGAAATCTTGATCACTGGTAGTAGATCTCAATAAAAATACCTTATTTACTAAGATGACATTGTTTTAGCAACAACGACACTTCTCATAACAGCCCTAGGATAAATGTAGGAAATATTTCTGTTATCAGCATAAGGAATATTGGTAGAAAATTCCCATCAAAACTTTCACAAAATGTAAATGTGTCTGAAATAGTGGAACAAAAAAAAAAAGAAAAAAAAATCTATATCATTATGACAGTCAACAGCTTTTTGGTATTTAGTTATATCTAGTTCTAATCCTGTGAGAAGTGAATTTTATCTTTCATCATTCCTGAGTTTATAAGAGATGGTATATAAGTTACTGGCATTGTATACTCAGCTCACTTAGCAGTAAATAGATACTCTACTCAAATACAATTAGAGAAAATAATGGGAAGAGTGTAAAAGTAAAAAGTTTTATTACTTTGTATTAATGAAGCCTGGTCTTTGTACAAGTCTATTTCATTCACTATGTTCTTTTCTAAAATTTCTGAATAAACATCTACAATATCACTAAAAAATCTTATATGTGATCCAATGATGAGCCAATCTCAAAGTAATATTTTAAATGTAATGAAACAATCTTAAGCAGCTAAGTGTAAAAACTGCAATATTCCATTTGAATATCAGAGAATGTAGCTGGAATCTATTTCTTGAGAAAAGTTTTATGCTTAGGCTATTACTGACATTTTCTGTTTTCTATTACTTGCCTAGAATTCATCAAAGACAAAAACTAAAATTTCCAAAAAATCATTAGAAATGATTTGGCTCTTTAAAATTAGATATTACCATGGGACTTGAGAAGTTAATGGTTCTTTCAGAAAAAGTCTATAAAATCAGAAAATAAACTAGCTCTTTAAAGTTGGTTATTACCATGGGACTTGAAAAGTTAATGGTTCTTCCACAAAGTGTCTGTAAATATATGACAAAGCAGAACATTTCTTGCATAATTGCTGTAATAAACAGTGGCCTGTTATATAGTGTATTATTACAAATAATATAAGAAACTATGTGTTATCCACAATTTTGTATTCATTTATTCATTCAATATTGCATAGGGCAATCCATGAACACATGAGCACTTCCCTGAACACAACACTCATACATAGCTATGTAATGTCTCATCACAGTATTATTATACTCTGATGCATCTATATGATATTCAAATTTATACAGTGGGATGAGGTGCTAATTTCCATTCCAAATTTTCAAAACATATCCACAATTTGTTGATTGAAAAGAAAGAACTTAGCAATGAAACATTTTGTTTGTTCTTTAATCTATTCAATGAAGAAACACGAATATGTAGAAACAATTTATTTTATTTTTCTGCTTAGTGACTTAACATATGGCAGGTTTTTATGAAGTTCTAATTATATTAGCACATATTTTTGTCATATATATCTAAAGTTGAATTTTTCCAGGTTTCTATGATGTGTAAAGCTTTTTTTCTTGTAATTCTAAATTAATGCAGCATACAAAGCAAGCAATTCAAACAGTAATGTGTTTTATTCAGAAAGGGCTCTTGGGTAGACAACATTTGTTCTTTTGCTGTTCATTGCTCTGATGGAAAACAGGCTGCTTGCCACAAAGAACTGATTATTACAAAAACATGGATGTATCAGTTCAGCTCCAACAATTCTGAGACTCTATAACAGTAAAAATTAGCTGTCAATGCATGCTCCATGTTGTATGTCACCATTAGGATTTGTTGTACCAAGAGAAAAAATACTTTCATTTTACATGTTCCCTCATCTCATGAGTTATTTCATTTCAAACCTCCTCAGAGTTCTATACTGTTTGAGGTAGTAACTTGCTTTTGGGAAATAGTTGTTTTATACATAGCATTTTAGTATTTTTTAATTTTTCTACTTCGTTAGCTATAGGCATGATACGATTTATGTTTAAGAGTTGAAGTTAGTTTTTATTATAATATCAGATGTTGATGTGATAGACATATGCTAATGTTTTGCTCCTGCTACACCACTGGACTGAAAGGAAATACCCTTGTGTCAAAACCATAATAATATCTACTTGGCAGCTGATAATGGAAATATGTATGCTTGTCTGTGAATCTTTTATATTTTATGGTCTTGTTCTGCATTGTATTTCATTCTTGTAGGACTGAATTTATCAAAAGGTTCTTGCTTGTATTATATACTCATATTGTGTGATTGTCCATCTACTCATTGCTCAGAGATGTATCAGCAATGCCCGTGCAAATGTCTTAAGTTGAGTGTGGATTGCATAACACCACAGTAACTCTCACTAGCAGTACCAAGAATCCTAGTGACAAGCAAAGTGCAAGATGTCTGATTCAGTGGAGCAGCAGATTTTATATATGAATTAGCTTTCTCCTAGAAGGATGCCTTGACAAAGACCTGGTGCCTCATTCCCATTGGGTCTTTAGACACCAACCCAAGTATTTCTACATCCAGGCATGCATATATACGTGTGTGTATATATATATATAAATATATGTATACGAAAGAAGGTTTGAAAATGCAATTTAAAAGATGTTTATTTACTTAACTGGTTTCACTCTTTGGAAAAAGATTGTCAAAAGTAACATGTTACTTTTGACAATCTTTTTCCAAAGAGTGAAACCGGTTAAGTAAATAAACATCTTTTAAATTGCATTTTCAAACCTTCTTTCGTATATAATTCCACTCGTGCGATACCCCACAACTCAACTTTGTTATATAAATATAGCCCACTCGCTTTCAACTCCACTACGAATGCACAGCTCATGAACGGCTAAAAGTTAAAATTTCTTCTTTCAACTTCGCTTTCTACTACCCTCTGCACGTATAATCACTATTCTTTCAGTTTCCTTAAATCTTTCTCTCATATTTTCCTTCAGTACCCTCTATTCATATTTTCTTTTAGTTTTCAACATACCATTCATGTAATGTTTTTCGTTTAGTTTTGTCTCGTCTCCCTATTTGCTCCCGTTTCATAGCCACTCATCGTCTCCCCTAAAATTTGACTTCTCTGATACTTTCAAACCTACTTTCTTGCTATCACGATTAACAGAATCCTCTTGCTAGTTTGGGGTCCAGTTAAGACTTCCTGACGAACTCAGATTTTAGATTTTACCTTTTTCTCTCCAAGACTATCTTAATTATCAATAATAAATATTATCGACACTTTCGTCTTGTTCCACTATGCTAGTCAGAACCCATTTCTTCCCCCCCTCCTCCCCAACTAACCCTGTCCCTCTCTCTATGTTTCTATATGCCCCCGTCTTCGATAACCATTGGTGGTCAATGAGGAAACTAGGAATAGATGAATGGTTAGTGAGAGCTGTGCAAGCCATGTACAGGGACGCTGCTAGTAAGGTGAGGGTTGGCAATGAGTACAGTGAAGAATTCCGGGTGGAGGTAGGGGTCCACCAAGGCTCAGTCCTCAGCCTCCTCCTATTTATCATAGTCCTCCAGGCAATAACGGAGGAATTCAAGACAAGATGCCCCTGGGAGCTCCTCTATGCTGATGACCTTGCTCTAATTGCTGAGTCATTATCAGAACTGGAGAAAAAGTTTCAGGTGTGGAAGCATGGTTTAGAATCGAAGGGCCTTAGAGTCAACCTAGCTAAAACCAAAGTCGTAATAAGTAGGAAGGTAGACAAATCACAAACGCCTTCAGGTAGATGGCCCTGCTCGATCTGTAGAAAAGGTGTAGGTAGAAACTCTATAAGATGCGCCAAGTGTAAGCTATGGACACATAAGAGGTGCAGCAATGTCATAGGAAGGCTAACTAGGAAGATGGTTTTTGTATGTGGCAGATGCTCGGGAGCATTAACCTCTGAAAATCTGCAGAAAACAACTTCCGTCACTTTCCAGGGGGAAAAACTAGAAGTAGTTGATAGCTTCCGTTATCTTGGTGACCAAGTCAGTAGTGGGGGTGGGTGTGCTGAAAGTGTAACGGCTAGAGTAAGAATAGCCTGGGCAAAGTTTAGGGAGCTCTTACCTCTGTTGGTGACTAAAGGCCTCTCGCTCAGAGTAAAAGGCAGACTGTATGATGCATGTGTACGAACAGCCATGCTACATGGCAGTGAAACATGGGCCGTGACTGCTGAGGACATGCGTAAGCTCGCGAGAAATGAAGCTAGTATGCTCCGTTGGATGTGTAATGTCAGTGTTCATAATCGACAGAGTGTAAGTACCTTGAGAGAAAAGTTGGACCTAATAGGCATCAGATGTTGTGTGCAAGAGAGACGATTGCGCTGGTATGGTCATGTGGTGAGAATGGATGAAGATAAAAGTGCCACACCCTGGCAGTTGAGGGGACCTGTGGAAGAGGTAGACCCAGGAAAACCTGGGTCGAGGTGGTGAAGCATGACCTTCGAACTCTAGGTCTCACCAAGGAAATGACCAGAGACCGAGACCTATGGAAGTATGCTGTGCGTGAGAAGACCCGGCAAGACCAGTGAGAACAATCAAAATCAAATCATATATCAGAAAGCAGGGGTTAAGTGACCCATCCGTTCGTGTCCGCTGTCAGCCTTGTCTGGCACCCTTGCCGGTGATACGTAAAAGCACCATTCGCTCGTGGTCGTCTGCCAGCTCTGCCTGGCCCCCGTGTCGGTGGCACGTAAAAGCACCATCCGTTCGTGTTCGTTGCCAGCCTCGCCTGGCCCCGTGCCGGTGACACGTAAAAGCACCGTCCGTTCGTGGCCGTTTGCCAGCTCTGTCTGGCCCCGTGTCGGTGGCACGTAAAAGCACCATCTGTTCGTGTCCGTTGCCAGCCTCGGCTGGCCCCCGTGCCGGTGACACGTAAAAGCACCGTCCGTTCGTGGCCGTTTGCCAGCTCTGTCTGGCCCCGTGTCGGTGGCACGTAAAAGCACCATCCGTTCGTGTCCGTTGCCAGCATCGCCTGGCCCCGTGCCGGTGACACGTAAAAGCACCATCCGTTCGTGGCCATTCGCCAGCTCTGTCTGGCACCTGTGCAGGTGGCACGTAAAAAACACCCACTACACTCGCGGAGTGGTTGGCGTTAGGAAGGGCATCCAGCCGTAGAAACACTGCCAGATCTGACTGGGCCTGACGAAGCCTTCCAGCTTCACAGACCCCAGTTGACCCGTCCAACCCATGCTAGCATGGAAAGCGGACGCTAAATGATGATGATGATGATGATACACATAAACACAACCATTTTTATTTCCATTCCAATAATTAAAAAAATTTTTATTATCATCACAAACTTATCCCCATCAATCTGAAGCCAATCTATTATACAAACAGAAGAACACCTGTGTGTTATTGTATGTATATACATACATACACACGCTATGGTTGAAATGAAAGTAAAGCAAAGGTGGGTATAATGCAACTCACATTGGTCATGCAAATTACAAATGTTGGTAAAGTAACTTTATACGAAAGATACTACTCTACAGTTTCCATCACAAGTGATGCATTTGTGCAATCATTGAATGCAACTCTTGAATACTTCTTGAAAAAATTCATGTAAGCACTTTTGTGGCCATATCATCACAGCCACTTTCACTTCATCTGTGTCATCAAATTTAATATCCCTGATGACTGCGTTGGAGGGCACCAGATCCAGACTGTACAGTAGATAGGGGACCACTAACCAGCCTAATTTACAAATCACCTGATCTGTTTCTAAAGATATGTATTATCACACATTGTTATAATGAATTTGAATTGTTTTCAGCCTCTTTCTCTTAATGGCTTCTCTAAACTTTTTGCTTATCTCAGTATATCGCTTGCTGTTCACAGCACAGCCATTTTCCAAGGAGAATGATGTCCTTGTTATCCCCTAAACAGTCATGACTTTCTGTGCTGATCACTAGCTCTCTAATTTCTTAGACTTTGGAATAGGAGTGTGACATTCTGTAGACAGAGCTTTCATTTTCCAATAAAATGCATCTTCAATAGCTTCAAATGTTTCTAAAGGATTTTAGACTTCCATCTTTCTCTCCTTCAAGTCAGGTGTTAATTATGGAGGAACACACTTTGCAATACCCAAAGTTTTCCATCTTTTGTAATGCATTATATCCACTGTCCAGAAATGCAGCAAACTCATAGATTTTTGACTTGTCAGTAAGCATGAATCAAATCTTCCACTAGCAGGTGATTTTTGCCTGTTGGTCTCCGATTGCATGGTTCTTATTCAGTGTTGGTGCCACATTCTGTAAACTTTGTGTGTGCACTTTGTTTTTGTCAATAGCATCATCTCTACTCAATCTATAGCATTGCAGATGTTGGACAGTCTGCATCTCTCCATCAAGAACTCAATGATTATGCTGATTGTTTGGAGCCCATTATTTGCCTGCATACAGAATGTGTTCCTCTAGCAACAAATACAATTTGAACAACCTTCTTACTGTGGCCTTGGTACTAACCATTATCGATCTAGCACATGGCAAAGGATACTGGGTAGCTGGTGTCCATTAGCATTCTTTACAACTTCTTGATATTGCTCACTATCACCTGCTTCACTGCAACTCTTATGCATATGAAATATTTTATTTCATGTGTAGGCAGCCTTAACCTTGGTATGTAGGACTGATCTGTAGTGCGCAGATTGCTTTAGGCAGTTTTCCTATAGACGGTATTAATAGATCCCTTCTGAGATTCTGAGTCAAACCAGGGAAGAGAGAGAGAGATTTAGTGATCTTGACATGCTCATTTCAAAATGTGTTTGTCAATATTGCTGAACACTATATATGCTGCCTCCTCTTGAGAAGCCAGCATGGGAATGATATCTACACAACTTAAGAAAATGCAATATTGCATTGTAGCTGATTCATATATGTAATGGCTAGTAAACCTGATAGACTTGACCCTATAAGTAGTCCTGATGTATGTTCATATGTAAAATCAAGAGACAGTACAGTTTGTAATTAGATTAGGAGCTGAGAGAGCAGATACAGAAGGACAGATTATGTTTAAGTGGAGTAGGGTTGACATATCTGTGAAAGGTATGGAGTGTAAGCCTGAGGGCTTGGTACAAGAGCCAAGTTATTCAATTACAGAGAACAATGCAAAGCAAATAGATAGGGGTATCAACCTGGGGGACTTAGCATAAGTAGAAATCCTGTCTATGTGGTTAGGAAGCAAGTTTCTTACCACACAGCCACACCTGCACCTATGTATATATGTTATGCATGTACAGCCTCGGGAATGGTTATGTTAAGAAGTTCACTTCCCAACTGCATGGTTTTAGATTCTGTCCTACTGTGAGAGCTTTGGGTAAGTACTTAGAAACAATAGGTCTAATTTTATTTTTGTGGTTCTTAAATGATAGATCATGAAAGGTCCATGTCTTATTTCAAACTACGTTGGAATACACTGATTACAAGTTGTGAGGCCTTAAGCTACATAAAGATTGTGAGGCTCTAAGCTGTAGCTTGTTCAGCTTATGCCTAAATCTGTTACTGATTATAGATCTCCATCTATCCTGTATTATATTTTCTAGCTTGCTATACTGAAGTTGGTGGCCTTTTTATATAGGATTGCTTAGTTGCTTGATTACTAGTTCATTATACATGTTTTTATCAGCAATGCAGAATTTTCTTTTGTTTACCTTCTTAAAAACAAGGACACATTCTATGATGCAGTACATACAAAGAGACCAAGATGGGATAATCACATTGATCATAGGTCAGATTGGTTTCAGTTGGCATATAGCTGAACAACAGTAACTATAACTGAACTCAAAGCTTTGAGACAGTATGGTAAATAGCGATTTGCCAGATCAAAGGGTAAAAAGTTCAAAAGTGACCCAAGCACTCCCATCCTCTGCAAGATATCAACATAGAACATTTGCTCTAACATTCTTTCACATCCACCAACTCATTGACCTTTGAAGCAACATTATCATTACACTTGTAAAAATATGAAGGGCTGGTTCAATTCTAAATTCAGTACTGTATTATCCTTAGTCCCTTGATAATTTTGTAGTCCAGTATCTTAAGTTATTCTGTTTTTCTTGTACTGAAACCAAAATTTTATGTTTGCTGTGACATTATTATGTTTTATGATATTAAAAACTGAAGAGATACCAATATTATGTATTTGTAATTATTTGATGATTTCCCAGCAAGTGACTGTTGAATAAAATCAGTAATTTCTATTTGTTAACTTAAAAACAATCCAGATAAAAATCAGCTACTATAACAATTTTATACTATGCTTCTAAAAAGAGACCAATATATTTTTGGCACTTGAGACATTAATTAATTAATATTTCACAGAAATTAAGAAAGCAGAAAAGTAGATACAAAATATTTTCTATTTTGACAACTTAATGAGAATATTGTCCCACCCATCTACTTTGCACTTCAAATATTGTATATGTTGGAAACATTGATTAATTAAAACTAAATAGTTTCAAAATGTTTGACAAGTCAAAAGCATCAAAGGATGAATAGAAAAACAACAACAAAAGTACTGGGCAAAAGTTCAGGCTAAGTACTTTGTATTATATCAGTTTTCCTTCAAAAGTAGAACACATATTATAGCAAAGTGAACAATTTTCTCTATTCTTTCAAAAGTCACTAAAAAAATTTAGAAGAAAATAAAAACAAAGGAATGTACTATTGTCCATTTCTTAGCCAGAATCATCTTACAAGTCACCAAAAGAAAACCTTTTAAAAAAGCAGTAACAGTAAATTGTGTATTATTATTATTTCTTAGGTTTGATGTAAGATTTCTTTATTTCTTCCAATTTGGGCTAAATATAATGGCTATTGTTGCCCCCTAAGTAGAAGTTAGATTTGACCTACTTCAATTACAGAGAACAATGCAAAGCAAATAGACAGAGGTATCAAGCTGGGGGACTTAGTATAAGTGGAAACCCTGTCTATATATGTATGATACCTGATTGTTTTGTGTGTATATTCAGTGTATGGTGAAAGTCTGATATTTGGCTAAGTGTGGGTGGGCACGTGAAAGTATATATGTATTTATGCATGATTATAAATATATGTGTATGGTTGGAAGACAGAGGAAATATTAGTTACTTTGATTTAACCTAGGTTCCTCTCATTATCAAATATGGCTTATCTTCTATGTTAGAAGTGTTTTAAAGTTTCTCTCTAGTTTGATATATTTTCTTAACTATCAGCAGTATCCCTTAATGTCATAACTATTACTTTCTTCCAAGTGCTGCTTAGAGATATCTGTATCCTACATTGCTTCAGATACATGAAAGATGGGGAATATATAGGGTTAAGGAAATATTTGAGTAGTGCAGGTACTTGCTGTAAATTATACTCTACAATATGTATTGAGCACTTTGCTCTCATATTGGAAACAAGAAACAGATATACATGTTTGTATGTGTATGTATTCTTTTACTTGTTTCAGTCATTTGACTGTGGCCATGCTGGAGCATTACCTTTAGTCAAACAAATTGGCCCTAGGACATTCTTTGTAAGCCTAATACTTATTCTATCAGTCTCTTTTGCTGAACTGCTAAGCTGTGAGGATGTAAACACACCAACATCAGTCGTCAAGCAATGGTGTGGAGGAAAAACACAGACATACAAACACACAACACACATATATATATATATTGTATATATATATATATACGGGCTTCTTTCAGTTTCCATCCACCAAATCAACTCACAAGGCTTTGGTTGGCCCAAGGCTATAATAGGAGACACTTGCCCAAGGTGCCACACAGCAGACCAAACCCAGATCCATGCGGTTGGGAATCAAGCCTCCCACTATTATAGCCACGCCTGTGCCTATGTATGTATGTTATGCATGCATGCATGCCTCAGGAATGGCTATGTTAAGACGTTCACTTCCCAACAGCATGGCTTCAGGCACCATCCCACCGTGAGGGCTTTGGGCAAGTATCTTCTATAAGTAAGCAAAGTCTGCCTTGTGAGTGAATTTGGTAGACAGAAATAGAAAGAAGCCCTTTGTGTGGGAGTGAATGAGTGTGTATGTGTGTACACTTGCACTTTTCCAATCTTGCTGAGTTACAAGCAATGATGTCATCTCTGTTGTCAACAAATTCCCCGTTGGTTTTGCATCTTTGAAAATGTGGAATAAGAGAGCTCTTGAAAAAAAAAAAAGAATAAACAACATAAAGGGCATCAAACTGTAAAACAATGCTTCAATAATATTTTCATGTAACCTGTGCTTGCCTGGACATAAAAATAAATGGAAGTAAAAAAATACAGTACAACAGAAAAATCATAGCAAGAACAAAATAGGCTGATTCAGTATTAGTATACTGCTTGAAAGGAGAATGTAGAGTCTTGACATTCAGAACATACATTTCTTATACAGAAAAGAGAGAGATAGAGAGTCTTGTGTGTGCATTTTCACTATATAAAATGTACACATATATTTCGGTTTTTTCAATGTGTGTTTCAATATTAAAAATTTTTCCAAGCTGGTACAATAAGCTCATATTTTAAACTTGAGACTTGCAACCAAATATCTGTATGTATCATTAGGATATGTATCGTATTGAAACACTGAATGCAAAAAAAAAAAAAGAAATTCCAAATACTGACCATTTGCAAAAAAATCTTTCATATGTTTCAACACCCACTAAATAATCCCTAACAGGATGGTCATGGCTAGAACACATTTTATCCTCAGTATGCTTAATTGGGGTTCACCTGGGGCTATACACCACAGCACACAAGCATCACTATGATATAGGATGTTCACACAAACATCACACAAAATAAACCTCTGTTTGTCTGTACCAGCTCTTACTCTCTCCTCCTTGGTCTGTTTCTCTCTTCAATGGGTCATTCTGTCAATCTCTTTATTGTCCTTTCTCCCTCCACTTATTTAATACTTCTCTTGTTGTCAAGTATGTTGCATGTGCTCTCTCTTTCTCTCTCTCTCTCACACACACACACAGAAAATAATTAATCATCATATTAAAATTGAATGTCACAGCTGATTATGCTATTTTGCCAAATCTATTCATGGCTAATAGATTTACGAATAAATACTCAAAAGACACATGTTTAGAATTCTGAGTGAGCTAATGAGATTGCAAAAGTATGGTAACAGTTTATCAATGTGATTTCATTAATGAAGTTTTGTGGTTGTTACATTTCTTAATGTAATCTCATTGTTATTGAAAATGCTGTAAACTGTTTTAGGGTTTTTATCTTGCACAGGATATTACCATAAGCTGGTCTCTTCAATATTAGTTCGTTTTTAGCACCATTCGAGTGTGGTTGTTACCAGCATCACCTTACTGGCACTTGAGCCCCATGCTAGTAGGGTGCTAAGAGCACCATCTGAGTGTGATTGTTGCCAGAGCAGCTAACTGGCCTCCGTGCCGGTGACACGTAAAAGGCACCATTCGAGTGTGATTGTTACCAGCATCACCTTACTGGCACTTGAGCCCCGTGCTAGTAGGGTGCTAAGAGCACCATCCGAGTGTGATTGTTGCCAGAGCAGCTAACTGGCCTCCGTGCTGGTGACACATAAAAGGCACCATTCGAGTGTGATTGTTACCAGCATCACCTTACTGGCACCTGTGCTGGTGGCATGTGTAAAAAGATTTGAGTGAATTCGTTGCCAGTACCACCTGACTGGCCCCCACTGGTGCACAGAAAAGCACCTGCTACACTCTCAGAGTGGTTGGCGTTAGGAAGGGCAGCCAGCTGTAGAAACTCTGCCAGATCAAGATTGAACCCTGGTACAACCATCTGGTTTGCCAGCCCTCAGTCAAATCACCCAACCCATGCTAGCATGGAAAGTGGACGTTAAACGATGATGATGATGATGAATGTACATACATTTTATATATATAGTGTTTTTTTTCTAGTGGAACAGATAGCAAATATGATATTGAACTGGAACCACTTCAACCAGAAATCATAACTAAGGGCTCACTTCTTGTTTGACAATATTTTATTAATTACTGAAAATATTTACTATAAAATAGTGTAAAGTGTTTGAATAGTCAGATATGTTCAAATAGTTTAAACCATTGTATTGTAACCTGATTCAAAATGAACTTCATTTTACTGACAAAGACCTGTAATAAAAGATATTGTGCACTTTCCCTCCAATAAAGAATTCACTTATACAAAAAGCATTGTATTTAATCAAGGTAAATAGGCTAGAATAGACAGAATGTTCTTTACAAGTAGACTAAAGAAGTGTGAGGAAGGAAATAATTATAAAATAGTCAAGACTTGTTGCATTCGTTGCCAATGTAATCTTATACATAAAATGTTTAAGACAATGTAACCAAAAATAATTTCTCAAAATATAACTTGATATGTTGAAGGAAATAATTAAAGCCTTACAATTGGAAAGGTTGAGAACTCTTGCAGATTTGGTATCTGAACATTTCTATTATTAATAGATGATAATTTCCGCTGGTACTTCTTTGAGAATATACTAATTAGATGTAGAACCAAACCCACTAAGAAATTAAAAACTGATTGCCAGTGGCTCACATTTATGAAATTCTTAGAATCATTAACAGTAAGAAATTTCATAAATTCACTCATTTCTAGTTTACTTTCCATTTTAGAGTGGTTGAAATGGAAGTAAAGCAAGTAAGAAAAGTACAAAGTGTTAATTTGTTGTGGATGCTGCAGCAGTTTAGTTAACTTCTACCAGTCTAACACATTCCCTCTGAACTAGCTTCCCTATTTTCAGACAGATATGGTCTGAGTTCACAGAAATTGTGACTTGGATTAAGCAACAATTTCATATTGAACACTTTCTGAACATCATAAATTTCATGTGCCCAAATTTGTTTTGAGCTTATGGTGCATATTTTGTTATAATTCAACTTTAAACCTGCTAGTTGTTTATATTTACTTTGTGTTAAGAACTTCGGCCTATCATGGAATACATCCTATACATACTCACTTTTTAAACCAACACTTGATGAAGGCTAGACTGAATTACTAGAATTCATGTATAGATCTAACAGTTATTCGGAGATTTTTACACCTATTTCTTTAGACTGAAGCTCACTTCCATCCAAGCTGAAATTGATTAATATCATTTTTACTGTAGATAGTAAAAGTAAAAACAAACATACCACAAATGGGTTTCATTAAAGTGATGCCCAATTACGCAACAATGGAATATGTAATTTCAATATAGGTTAAGTCATTTGGTAGTGTCTGTTGAATGAATGTACAGAACATTCAGACTCTGGCTAACTCAAAGTTTAATTGTATAAGACCTCACAGTTCAAGTTTCTGCTCTCAAGTATTTAAGTATTGCCATATATTAATCATATATAAACAAAATAATAAGTGGTATATAAAAAGATTTCACAAGTGTAAGCACTAACTTCAAATCTACTGGAGGTATTTTATTTTGTTGTTTGGGAAAACATGCTAATTCTAGAATACACTTAATTGTAGAAAAAAACAAACAAAATATTGAATCATTAGTATCTTTCCAGTAATAAATGTGTCTTCCTTTAGAGAAAATGTATTCATCTGCTTAGAAACCATTATATAGACCTGAGTACTACATTTTGGAACTACTCAAGATATTGTCATATTTTTACATGAGTAAATTTAGATAGCTATGGATAATAAAGCATCAAGGTTATTGCAGGAAAAAAAAACATAAAATACATAGTGCATAGAATTTAGAATGTTTCTAAAACATTTTAAAATGTTTCAGGCATTTCCTCTAAATTATATACATCAGAAACCTCTGAAGAAACAAACAGTAAAAAAAAAATACTAGATTGAAAAATATAAGAATGAAAATAATAATAAATTGTCAGGAATATTTTTAATTTTGAAATTAGAGATATCAGTAGCTATCTAATTATAATAGGTATCAATATAATAAAGAATAGATAAGAGTCCTCAAACTCTTCGTGCAACAAATCTTTAAAATCCTTTTTTGAGCTATTACTAATAATAAAGAATAAGCACTAATGATAGGCACAAGCAATTAAAAGAGAAGGGAAATCAAAATTGCCTTTATTTTGTCATACCAAAGTACCATCTGTCATAAGGTAGTTTTTTTTTAAAGAGATAAGCTCATTTTCTAGACAAAAAGATTGCTGTCAAACTCCCTGAATTTTGTTTTATATCTTTCCAATATGCATGGTGAATTAGTGCTCAGTTCAATTTGATTAGTGCATTGGTGGTGGGGAGGCAGAGTTGAAGAATAGAATAAAACAGAGTGTGTGTGTGTGAGTGTTCTGATAGACACACTGTAGGAGGTGGAATTCTTTTAAAGTCATTTCCAAAGCATATTTAGGAAGTGGAATTTTACTAAGTTGTTTCAAAAGCATAGGAAATGACTAGCATATTTCTCTCTTTCTCTATGTGTGTGTGTGTGTGTGTGTGTGTGTGTGTGCTAAAAAATAAGTCAATTCTCCCTATGATCACAGCTTACTGAACTGTGGCCATGCTGGGGCACTGCCTTGAAAGGGACAGTTGAACAAATTGACACCAGTACTTATTTTTAAGCAGGCTACTTATTCTATTGGTCTCTTTTGCTGAACTGCTAATTTATAGGGTCATAAACAGGCAGTTCTGTTGTCGTCAGGCAATGGTGGTGAGCCAACACATACACAAAGTTGTTTTAATCAATTACATTCTCCATACATGACTGGACTTTAGCCAAAGTGAGAAATTATTCAAGAAGAAATTATCCATTACTACTTCAAACAGTTTCATTTTTACAATTATTTGTGTTGTTCTAAATTTATTACCTTCAAATTTCAATGATAAATTTCCATCTCCTACTTTTCAAAACATTTCTTTCTTCAGTTAGTTGCATTAAATACATATTAACTGTTATGGCTGAAAAATCTTTGTGTATTGAAATGTGAGTAAAATTTTAAGTAAAAAAAAGTTGTCTGAAATAATAAATTTATACAGAATTACTATAATTTATATCCATCTAATTAGGCATCAAAGGTACTTGTATTTTACTTTAAAAAACTTTTAAATAGTTCATTTTAACAAGTTATTTTTCAGCATTTGTTGATTTCATATATTTTCAAAGTTATATGAATACATTTAAAAGCTAGTAGCCTGTAAAACTTGTACTCTGCTGCTAATCTATATATATAAAACTGTAGTTGTGTGAGTGTCTGTCTCCTACGATTTAGATTCCTAACTACTCCCACATTTTGCGGTGCAGTTTAACCAAATTCCGGTATCTTATAGTCATGATTAATATCGAGCCCGTCTGGCTATTAGCGCGCGTCTACGATGAGTCTACGATTTTAAAAATAATTTAACATCATTTTTTATTCCATTTTAATGCATAATTTTTCGTGTGTCAATGGCGGCGGAGTTGGCGTCCACGCTCAAACACCTGCACCTGTGTTTGCTTCTCCCCCTTCTTCCCTCCCTCGTGAAGCTGTGGGGAAGGGAGTTTAAGGAAATCAATGTCGTAATGCGTTGTCAAGGAGACCAGCGTTCTTTTAGAACAACGACTTCATGGCTTGAAGACACCAAAACAGAAATGGCTAAGAAAGCCCGAATTGGCATCTATAAAGGAAGTAACTCTCTAAAAATGCTTATATAGTTATTTCCCTTACAAACCCGAGCAACGCCGGGCGATACTGCTAGTAATATATATATATATATCATAAATCTCTGAGTAAGATATAAACAGTAGCTGCATGACATCATGAAGTATATTTGCCACTTAAATGTGGTGAACCCTTAAGGGTTGATGCTACTGTAGCTTGTAGCCCCAGGAAGACATCTCCTCCAGCTGGCTATTGACACACTATCTGTGCCCTATCAGTATTTGCAAAGGGAGGTTATCCTTCCCATCTCCAGCCTGACAGGGCACTGATAGTTTGTCAATAGCCAGCTGGAGGAGATGTCTTCCTGGATCTACAAGCTACAGTAGCATCAACCCATAAGGGTTCACCACATTTAAGTGGCAAATATACTTCACAATATATAGATATATAAATATATATATGAGAGATAAGCTAAGATTAAATTACTTATAGCTGATGAAATATGAGCCACAAGTGATTTAAACTTAGATATTTCACTTCACATTAAGATATAGAGTAATCAAAAATAAGATATCCCACAACAAATATTTCCTTACTACATCCTTGCCAGAAAAAGGGAAAGATGGCTGCTTATAAATGCCAAAACCTTCCCAGGCGAAGAATGTACCCCACAACATAGACTGGTAGTTAGTGACTTTAGGATCAGGACTAAGAGGACGACTAGAAGACGACCAACATGGAGAAGAAGGGTCTGGAAGCTTAAAGACCCTGCAAATGGACAGAGATTTAGAGAGATGTTACTTGAAGCCTTTGACGAAATAGAAGGGGGTATAGCTACACATGGGGTAGAAGACAACTGGACGCTTCTAAGGGACAACCTGCCGAAAGCCACTGACCAGATCTGTGGCTGGTGCAAAGTCCCCTCAAGACCCAAAATAACGTGGTGGTGGAACAATATTGTTGACAGGGCTATTAGACAAAAGAAACAGGCTTGGAAGGACTGGAAGAATGGTGGTAGCAGGGAAGTGTATCAGACTGCTAGAAGGGAAGCTAGGAGGCAGGTGTATTTAGCCAGAGGGGAAGCAGATAAGAAAAAATTTGCCAATGTCCTGCGCCAGGAGGATGAAAGACTTGAGGTATTTCGTGTTGCAAGACAGTGTGTGAGAGAGAATCGTGACGTAGTAGGAGAGAAATGTGTTCGCGAGGATGACGGTTCACTTGCGCTAAATGAGGATGCAAAGAGAGAGGTTTGGAGATGCCACTATGAAAGGTTGCTGAATGAGGAAAATGAATGGGATAAAGAGAGTCTGCCGAATGTTGACCCAACAGAGGGACCAGCAATCCGAGTTAACAGTTCTTTAGTAGTTAAGGCAATTACAGGCATGAAAACAGGGAAAGCCCCAGGCCCATCAGGTATTACTGCAGAGATGCTCAAAATATCTGGTAGTGTCGGCTATAGCCTAGTCACCCGTATAGTTAACCAGGTGATACACGAAGGAGTCATACCCAATGACTGGTGTAGCAGCATAATAGTCAGCTGCAGGTAAAGGTGACGCCCTAGATACAAATAACTACAGAGGTATCAAGCTGCTGGATCAGGTAATGAAGGTTACGGAGAGGGTTATAGCCCAACTAATTAGAGAGAGAATTAGCTTAGATGAGATGCAGTTTGGGTTCGTGTCAGGGAGAAGTACTACTGATGCTATATTCCTGGTAAGACAGCTGCAGGAGAAATACCTAGCCAAAGATAAGCCCCTGTACCTGGCTTTTGTTGACATGGAGAAAGCCTTTGACAGGGTTCCCCGATCCCTTATCTGGTGGTCAATGAGGAAACTAGGGATAGATGAATGGTTAGTTAGAGCTGTGCGAGCCATGTACAGAGACGCTGCTAGTAAGGTGAGGGTTGGCAACGAGTACAGTGAAGAATTCCGGGTAGAGGTTGGGGTCCACCAAGGTTCAGTCCTCAGTCCCCTCCTATTTATCATAGTCTTCCAGGCAATAACGGAGGAATTCAAGACAGGATGCCTCTGGGAGCTCCTTATGCTGATGACCTTGCTCTAATTGCTGAGTCACTATCAGAACTGGAGGAGAAGTTTCAGGTGTGGAAGCAAGGTCTAGAATCGAAGGGCCTCAGAATCAATCTAGCCAAAACCAAAGTCCTAATAAGTAGGAAAGTAGACAATTCACAAACGCCTTCAGGTAGATGGCCCTGCTCGATCTGTAGAAAAGGTGTAGGTAGAAACTCTATAAGGTGCACCAAGTGCAAGCTATGGACACATAAGAGGTGTAGCAATGTCAAAGGAAGGCTAACTAGGAAAATAGTTTTTGTCTGTGGCAGATGCTCAGGAGCAATAAACACTGAAAATGTGCAGAGACCCACGTCTACCATGTTCCAGGGAGAAAAACTAGAAGTAGTTGATAGCTTCCGCTACCTAGGTGACCAAGTCAGTAGTGGGGGTGGGTGTGCTGAAAGTGTAACTGCTAGAGTAAGAATAGCCTGGACAAAGTTTAGAGAGCTCTTACCCCTGCTGGTGACAAAAGGCCTCTCGCTCAGAGTAAAAGGCAGACTGTATGATGCATGTGTACGTACAGCCATGCTACATGGTAGTGAAACATGGGCTGTGACTGCTGAGGATATGCGTAAGCACACAAGAAATGAAGCCAGTATGCTCCGTTGGATGTGTAATGTCAGTGTTCATAATCGACAGAGTGTAAGTACCTTGAGAGAAAAGTTGAACCTAAGAAGCATCAGTTGTGGTGTGCAAGAGAGACGTCTGCGCTGGTATGGGCATGTGATGAGAATGGGTGAAGATAGTTGTGTGCAAAAGTGCCACACTCTAGCAGTTGAGGGAACCTGTGGAAGAGGTAGACCCAGGAAAACCTGGGACGAGGTAGTGAAGCACGACCTTTGAACTTTAGGTCTCACCAAGGAAATGACTAGAGACCGAGACCTATGGAAGTTTGCTGTGCGTGAGAAGACCTGGCAAGACCAGTGAGAACAGTCAAAATGAAACCAAATCAACATCAGTGGAAATTGCAGATGTTTGTCCGTTGCCAGCCTCGCCTGGCCCCCGTGCCGTTGGCACGTAAAAGCGCCATCCGCTCGTGTCCGTTGCCAGCCTCACCTGGCCCCCGTGCCGTTGGCACAAAAGCACCATCCGCTCGTGTCCGTTGCCAGCTTCGCCTGGCCCCCGTGCCGGTAGCACGTAAAAGCACCATCCGTTCGTGTCCGTTGCCAGCCTCGCCTGGCCCCCGTGCCGGTAGCACGTAAAAGCACCATCCGTTCGTGTCCGTTGCCAGCCTCAACTGGCCCCCGTGCCGGTAGCACGTAAAAGCACCATCCGTTCGTGGCCGTTTGCCAGCTCTGTCTGGCACCTGTGCAGGTGGCACGTAAAAAGCACCCACTACACTCGCGGAGTGGTTGGCGTTAGGAAGGGCATCCAGCCGTAGAAACACTGCCAAATCTGACTGGGCCTGATGAAGCCTTCCGGCTTCACAGACCCCAGTTAAACCATTCAACCCATGCTAGCATGGAAAACGGATGCTAAATGATGATGATGATGAATTATGCATAAAATACAGTATATTCATGTGATGAATACACACACATACACACACAGAGGTTCCAATGGGTAAATTATCTCCATTTTATATTTTTAATTTTACACATGTGCATGGTTTGTTTTTGACTTTGTCGACTACACAGTATAGTAGGGTCAGTTGGGCACTGTTTGAAAAAAACAGCACCACTCTGCCAGAAATTTGAAAATGACATGCTGTACTGCTTGGCATTTGTGCCAAAAGCTTGAATACAAATATTTCAGTGTTTGGGTGTCAATCTGAAGACAGTGCAATTTGAGGACATGTACCAAAAGTAATAAAAATCAAACAGCCAGTCAACATCAAGATGTTTGGAGTGATCACTGGTGATCCAGTCATCTTCCCACATGATCTCAGACACAACACGGAGGCTGACATCAAGTGCCTGGAGGAGGTAGTGCTGCCCTGGGTCAAGAGAGTGGCTGTTGGAGGATCCTATGTCTGCCAACAGGACTCTGCACCATGCCACACAAGCAGGAGAACCCAGTCATGGCTATCAGGCAATTTTTGTGACCACATCACCCTTAACATCTGGCCACCTAACTCGCCAGACTGCAACCTCTTTGATTATTATGTGTGGGGCACAGTTGAGCAAGAGACCAACAAAACTGCTTGTAACTCCAAAGATGAACTAAAGGCAAGGATTATGGCAGCATTCACCAACTTAAGGAGACCGACCAAAAGATTTGCAGGAGATTTTGAAGTTGTCTAGAGGCCATAGCTGAAACCAATGGCAATTTTATTGAATAAATTTACTCTTTAGTATTTCAAGATATTTTTATGTAATTTTCGTAAATACCTCTTAAAATGAGATGTCAGTGTTATTTTTATTTTTACGTAATTTAGATGACAGCTTATTCACTGCACCCTCTGTGTGTGTATGTATGTGTATGTATATATATATATATTATATATATATATATATATAGATAGATAGATAGATAGATAGATAGATAGATAGATAGATAGATAGATAGATAGATAGATAGATAGATAGATAGATAGATATGTTTCTTTATTAGCCACACAGGGCTGCACACAGATAGAACAAATTACAAGGTAGAGCTTTTCTTTTGAAGGTATTAAAAAAAAAAAAAAAAAAAAAAAAAAAAAAAAGGAAGGGGGAGGTTCGATCAAAAGGGATCGTAAAAGGAGAGAAAGAGGACAAAAATAAGGGGGGTTAAAAAAAAAAAAAAAAAAAGGGGGGGGGGAGAGGAAAAAAAATGATCAATAGGGATCGTTATCACAGAAATGTCAATATGAAGTGTAAAGGGGAGGACAGGTGAGGTTTCCCGTGGGAAGAAAAGCCTGCGGAAAAGACCACGGTAACCTCGGTCAATGAAGTCACATTTTATATTTTTTTTTTTTTTTCTTTTTTTTTTTGCAAATAAGCAACTCTCTGTTTTCGATTTCTGGGTTCATAGGACTATGCTCAAGGTGGCTTCGTCATTCATACGTGCCATTCTTGCTACATTCACCCATCTTTTTTTAAAACATTCGCTAGACAAAACTTGCCTCTCTACTCTCACTTTCCTTTTCAAGTGGTACTTGAAGAAGTTGATGAGAGATTGACCAGAGAGGAAAGTGTTTGTCTCCAATCCTTTCAGACGCGTCCACCAGATACATTCTTTCGCCATAGCCACAAGGATGATGAAAATAGCTCTTCCTTCCCGTTTGAAGGAAGGAGGCGTGACAATATTGACGATAGACTCAGCTGATAAACCGACTCGTCCCACACGTGACAGCAGTTGTTCGACATAAGCCCACAGGTCTGAAATTGTTGGACACTGAACGAGTGCGTGCAGAACGGTTTCGTCGCTCTGACCGCATCTCGGGCAGGTCGGCCCCGTGTTTCTCGAGCCGTGTCTGTAGAGCTTATCCCGAACGGGTAGCGCTTCTCGGTAGCACTGCCAGGCCAGGGATCTCTGGAAGTTGTCCATGGGCCCTGGCCCGAAAGTCGTCCCGAACAGGCGGGTCAGGTACTCCTCGTCGACGTCCAGGTTCGCCCCGAGCTCGTCGTCCCCTCCACTAAACCCCTATAGAATGCTTTGGTTGTGTTGAAGTCACTTAAGGTCGACCCAGGACGGCAGAGTTGCTTGAGAGCAACGCGACACTCGCGGTGCCATTCGCCCTTCCTCGGCCTCTTTTAATCCACGACTGCAGTTCGGTCATGGAGACGAGCTGCGGGAAAGCGTGCCTCACAAACGGCGACCACACCTGTTCACCGTCGTCTACATAGAGCCAGAGATGTCGCAGTCTCAGCGCGTGTCTGCGCATCATCAACCACGGCATGCCCAGCCCTCCTTTTAACGGGTGTTGACAGCAAATGGATCGCTGACCATCGGGACGCATCCTTTCCACAAGAAGCGAAAGAGGATGCGTTGTAGTTTGGTGATGGTAGGGTCGGGACAAGGTACGACGACGGTAGTAGACAGGACGGTAGTAGATGACGGACGATGTACGTGTTCGCCACCTCCGCTCGACCTTTTAGGGACAGTTTCCTCTCGGCCCATTGCCGGGCGAGAGTGACCACCCTACTCGTTATCTCGTTCCAGTTCTTCTCCACTTGGAGGTCGGACCAAACCAGACCCCGAGCAACTCAAACCGGCCGTCGGTCCAGCGTCCCACGACGGAGGCGCTGGTGGGGGACGGCATGGGCTTGCTTCTCCAGGTGCCTAGTCGCAAGCCCACTGACTTTTCCGGTTGATTTTCGCTCCTGTCACCGCTTCGTAGTTTTTCAGTGTCTCGCCGACCAGCTCGATGTGCTCGTGGCTAGACACTATGACGGTGACGTCGTCCGCGTATGCAGACACGCTCGTCCCGCATCCCAATTCTCGCGGGATGCCCCTTAGAGTCGCCAGCTTCCGCAGTAGTAGGTGGCTCAAGAGTCAATACGTTATAGAAGCGCCGAGAGGGGGCATCCCTGACGGACCGAACGTGCAATGTCGAAAGGTCTCGATAGATGTCCATTTACGCGAATTACCGAACGGATGCCTCTGTACAAGGCAGCTATCCAGCCGCGGAAGACGGGACCGAAACCAGCCGCTCTCAGGACTGCCTCCAAGTATCGATGGTCTACCCTATCAAAGGCTTTTGATTGATCCAAGTTGATCAGGGCCCCACCCATGCCAGGTTCGTTAACTACCCTGTCTATGATGTAGCGCATCAGATGGAGGTGTCATGGATGGTCCGGCCTGGCACGGCGCATGTTTGCGCCTGTCGACCAGTTTCTCGATGACAAGCGCCAACCTCTTGGCTAGCACCTTGGCCAAAATTTTCAAGTCTGCATTAAGCAGAGTGATGGGCCTAAAGTTATCTATTACATTTCCCTTGTTTAGATCTTTCTTCAGCAGTGTTACGGCTCCTCGGCTCACAAAACCAGGAATGCTCCCGTTTTGCTGCCAGTTGCAGTACACCGCCGCCAAGAGATCTCCAAACAAGTCTGGCATACAATTGTAAAGCTCGTAGGGTAGACCATCCAAACCCGGTGATTTGTGTCCCTCGAGCATTCTGCCATCGCTTCCCGCACTTCCGCCGCCGTGATGGCACCTTCGCAGCACCCTGCCTTTCTTGTCGAGAGTCGTGGTAGGCTATGTAGGTAGGCACTGAAGTCCACCCTACGTTCTTGCCCTCCACTCGTTCCGAACAGTCGGGCAAAATGCTGCTGAAAGGCCTCACACATTTTACTTGGCTCGAGCAATTCGCGCCCCTGTTCATCTACCAGTGACCGAATGGTGGCTTTGTTGCCCTGTTGCGCCTCTGCCACCCGGGCCTCTCTCGCGGCTCCAACACCTTCGTTCCTTAGAGCACGCATCCTAGCTCTGACAGCACATCCTTCGTGTTTGGCGTTGAAGTGTTGGTCGAGGGCCAACCTCGCCGCCAAAACGTCGGATGCGATGCCGCTTCTAATTGCCTCTCTAGCTTCTTAACTAGCTCACCCTCTACTCTATTTCTATCTATGGCTAGTGCTTTGCTGTACCTAATCGCTTCTGCTTTTACTGCTCTCTTGAGGGCAAACCACCATTTGTTGTGATGATGGCTCCCGTCAAAGCCCTCTTTACTAGTGTGCTAATCCGGTCTCTGAAAACTTGTCTCGATGGGAAAGACGCGTTTAGTTTCCAGTATCCGGGACCCTGCCTAAGTGTCTTACCTAAGTCTAGCGTACATGTCACAAGTTTGTGATCCGTGTAGCTGACTATGTGGAATTGTGGACATCCTATGCTATCTCTATCTACTGTCCTACACAGTATCCTATCTAGATACGATCTCGACGACCCGATGCGGTTGCTCCATGTCCACGTTGGCGCATTCGGGTGGTCTAGTCGAAACCTGTCAGACAGTTGAAAGCGTCTGAGCAGGTCTCTGAGGCATTTGCATCCCCGTCTATTCCTATCTCTACCCACGTAGTCTACATGCGTGTCCAAGGTAGCATTCCAATCCCCCACTAAGAGTAAAGGACGAGACGTTCCCAAGAAAACTTCTAGACGTTGAAAGAAATCCGCCCGACCTGTTAAGGGCGGTGCGTAACTGATACGAGCCGAAAAGCGCACCCATTGCTGCCGTCGACATCCAGGAGACCAGTCTACCCTCCGGGTCTACGAATATTGTCCTTACATTGAGATCCAGACTCTTGTGAAAAAGTACCGCGGTGCCACTACCGCCCATTCTCGGCAGACAGGGGGAAAAATAAATGTTGAACTGTCCGCCAAACATGGTCTTTAGGGCCCGCGGATTGTGGAGTCTGGTCTCGCTTATGGCTATGATTTCTAACTTATGTGACTTTATGTCATTTAAGAGGTACCCTTGTTTCCAAGGGGACCCCAAGCCACGCGCATTTACACAACCAATCTTGATCATACTTCTAATGAATTAGAATACAGAGGGTTACTTACTGCTCGAAAGTTTTTGCTTTCTCCTCCGTTGGTTTGTCCTCGAGAAGATCCCAGAGTACAGTTTCTTTGTGAGATATTTTTGGCATTTACCAACCGCACTGGGGAAAATGCCTTTGAGTGTGTGGTGCAGACTTTTGGAGATGTGTATTATTTTGATGTGGTCTGGTGGTGTTGTGTATGGGTGGTTGTTTGTTTTTATGTCATCTTCTGTTATGTTTGTTTTTGATTGGATGTATTCCATCAAATTTGTGTTTTTGGTGTCTATGGCTGTGAGCATGTTTGCTGTATATGTTTTTGTGGTGTTGGTGTGGCTGTTGTTTGCGTTGGGTTTTGAAATGTCTTCGGGAGATGTATTTCCCCCTGCTTTGTTCGTGTTTGCATTTGGTGGTTGTGTTGTGTTTCTGCTCTTTATTTTCCTTCTTTTTGTAGCTATTTGCCATTCCTCACTGGTTTCGTCTTCCGACGAAATTTCTGAGGAATCAGAAGGGGGTAGGGGTATGTTGTGGGCTTCTATGTATGTCTGTGTAAGTGGTTGTGTTGTTGTTTTCGTTGTTGTTGGTTGTTGAGTGTTTGTGTGTGTTGAGTGCGGTATAAGGGATGGGGGATCAGTTTGTGTGTGTTTTCTTTGTTTTTCTGTTCCTTTGGGTTTTGCTGTTGATGGTAGTGTTGGTATTTTTCCAGGTGTCGAGTGGTTTTTGGTTGATGACGGATTAGCTTGGTGTGCTTCTCTTGTCGTCTTCTGTGATGGTGGTGTGGGTAGTAGAGCTTTTTTTCCGGAGTGCTTTGGTTGTGGTAGTGGTTGTTGTTGTTGCTCTTGGTGTGCAGTGGTTGGGCACGTCTTTTTCAAGTGTGTTTCGCTTCCACACAAATAGCAGCGTGGTCGCCTGCCCTCTACCACTATATAGAGTTGTAGCCTCCTGGCAGTTCTATAGCGGTGGGTATCTTCTCTCTTGCTGCTTCATCCAATTGAAGCAGGAATTCGATTGATTTGCCCACATAGTCTTTCTCTCCTAGAACCGCGATTTCCAGGATGTTTGTCTCTGACATTGTCTCTGACATTTCAAAGCAGATGGCAGAGACCACCCATTGTGTTCGACATCAAATGGTATGTTTTTTATTTGGACTTTCGTGACCCTTTGTTTAAATAGACTGGTATCATTACCAAGTCGTCCGAATGTAGCTCCATGTGGAAAAACGTTTTGCTAAACTTTCGTTGAGGAAACGTACTTGGACTGTACCAAATTTGTTTCCCCAACTGATATATTCCTTGGAGTCCCATACAGGACGAAGGCATTTATCGATTTTTTCCTGCGGTGCATTTTCTGTTCTTCTTGTTTTTTTGTTTATTACTTTATAAATTATTGTTTTTTTTGCGTGTTTTCCACGATATAGATAGATAGATAGATAGATAGATAGATAGATAGATACATAGATACATAGATAGATAGATAGATAGATAGATAGATAGATAGATAGATAGATAGATAGATATGTTTCTTTATTAGCCACACAGGGCTGCACACAGATAGAACAAATTACAAGGTAGAGCTTTTCTTTTGAAGGTATTAAAAAAAAAAAAAAAAAAAGGGAAGGGGGAGGTTCGATCAAAAGGGATCGTAAAAGGAGAGAAAGAGGACAAAAATAAGGGGGGTTAAAAAAAAAAAAAAAAAAAAAAGGGGGGGGGGAGAGGAAAAAAAAAAGATCAATAGGGATCGTTATCACAGAAATGTCAATATGAAGTGTAAAGGGGAGGACAGGTGAGGTTTACCCGTGGAAAGAAAAGCCTGCGGAAAAGACCACGGAACCTCGGTCAATGAAGTCACATTTTATATCTTTTTTTTTTTTTTTTTTTTTTTTGCAAATAAGCAACTCTCTGTTTTCGATTTCTGGGTTCATAGGACTATGCTCAAGGTGGCTTCGTCATTCATACGTGCCATTCTTGCTACATTCACCCATCTTTTTTTAAAACATTCGCTAGACAAAACTTGCCTCTCTACTGTCACTTTCCTTTTCAAGTGGTACTTGAAGAAGTTGATGAGAGATTGACCAGAGAGGAAAGTGTTTGTCTCCAATCCTTTCAGACGCGTCCACCAGATACATTCTTTCGCCATAGCCACAAGGATGATGAAAATAGCTCTTCCTTCCCGTTTGAAGGAAGGAGGCGTGACAATATTGACGATAGACTCAGCTGATAACCGACTCGTCCCACACGTGACAGCAGTTGTTCGACATAAGCCCACAGGTCTGGAAATTGTTGGACACTGAACGAGTGCGTGCAGAACGGTTTCGTCGCTCTGACCGCATCTCGGGCAGGTCGGCCCCGTGTTTCTCGAGCCGTGTCTGTAGAGCTTATCCCGAACGGGTAGCGCTTCTCGGTAGCACTGCCAGGCCAGGGATCTCTGGAAGTTGTCCATGGGCCCTGGCCCGAAAGTCGTCCCGAACAGGCGGGTCAGGTACTCCTCGTCGACGTCCAGGTTCGCCCCGAGCTCGTCGTCGTACCTCCCCTCCACTAAACCCCTATAGAATGCTTTGGTTGTGTTGAAGTCACTTAAGGTCGACCCAGGACGGCAGAGTTGCTTGAGAGCAACGCGACACTCGCGGTGCCATTCGCCCTTCCTTGGCCTCTTTTTGATCCACGACTGCAGTTCGGTCATGGAGACGAGCTGCGGGAAAGCGTGCCTCACAAACGGCGACCACACCTGTTCACCGTCGTCTACATAGAGCCAGAGATGTCGCAGTCTCAGCGCGTGTCTGCGCATCATCAACCACGGCATGCCCAGCCCTCCTTTTAACGGGTGTTGACAGCAAATGGATCGCCTGACCAGATAGATAGATAGATAGATAGATAGATAGATAGATAGATAGATAGATAGATAGATAAAGATTTTACTTAGGCATAGCCATAATGATAACCTGCTGTTAGAACTCAATATACATGTTTCAAATTAAATCATTAGTCGAGTACAGAGCATAATACAATACTAAATAAATAATAAAGGAACAGTAATTATGTATTCAACTTTATTATCTTACATCTATTTCTGCTATAAGATACAGTGCACTCAGAGTTGAGTGCTTGTGCGTCACCTTATGCCTTCCTCAGAGCTTTTAAAGTGAAGTGGAAGTATATTTGGGAAAGCATTTACACATGTTGAACAGATCACTGTTGAATATATATATATATATATTATGTCAGATTGAACAATAGAAGTTGAACATTAAAAATAACTAAAGAGGACGTACATATGGAATGTATTAGCTTGACACTCAATTAAGGTGGAAACAAGTGGGATTTTAACATTTCGAGGATAGCTTATCTGAAAGAGGAGAAAGGTAAAGTCCAGAGAAAGAAAAGTTCCATGAACAGCATGTGTATGGTTACATGGCTGAAGTGATCAGAAGTGAAAAGTAATGAAGTGGTTTTGTTGAGACAGGACCCTGTAGGTATATTATGGTGTTGCATTTGTCTGGTAAGTGTCTAGGTCAGAGTGTGTTGAGACTAAAACAGTTATTTCAATCATTTAAAGATTAGAATTTCTAGTCATTAGTGCTTGCAAATATAAGCAGTAAGGATGATATTAACAACCTTCAGTATTTGGCTAGACATATTCCAAGTGACACTAACATAGTACTTTCAATCAAATTTAATATTTTCTGAAAATTATCATTATCCACTTTCTCAGCCAGTTCCTCATTCTTTTCTGGTTCTGTATTCTTAGGATATAAAGCAGCTAAATGACAGTCATTAGATTGTTGGGGAGTTTATCTTTCAGTTCAGATGCTGCTAAAGTCAGTTTTTTCAATGAGATTTGGACATTTGGTTTCCATATAAAAGCCCAATTGGCACTAAGCAGTTAAGTCAGCCCATTGCAGTATTGTTTTTAATGTGCTAATTATGTCTTTTTTTAATGTACTACTATCATTTTGTCAAACATTATCTGTCATGAGAGAATTTTTTAACTGTTGCACAATTAAACAGAACATTTTACAAATTTACTATTAACCATCAATACAGTACATTATTTGAAATGCAGAGACCAATCATATAATCTATCTATAGAGCATTCTTATTTTATATCTATGGAAATTTAGTAGATAGTTTTTGAAGGTCTAGATTACTGTTATGTTGATAATTCTTTTGAAATAATTGGAACGAAGTTCATACTTTTTTTAACAATATGACTTATCAAACATAAAAAAATAAAAATGAGAAATTATTGTGAGTAAACAGCATAGAGATTTGTAAGATATTATCGGTATCGTAATTTCCGCTTTTTTGAACGCGGTATATGCCTCTGTGGTTGTAAGTATAGGAATCTGAAGAATTCAATAAATAAATTACTTGACATGCTCTTTCAGTTTGTGCTAACAAACCGAAGGAGTTCCTTATTTCTAAAGAAGTCTGTTTATATAAATCTTTACTTTCTCTCTCACACACACACATATATCGTCAAACCAAAATGTTTCTAGACAAAGCTTCACATTGTTAAAATAAGGGAGACTAGAAAACTATGATGTTCTTAATGAATTAAAAAAAAAACTCGAACCCGGGGAATCGAGTGGGGTGGTACGCACTATTATAAATAAACTAGGCATAGAAATGTCGAATTTTTCCTTATCTAAGTATTTTTCAGTTTCCACCACCATCACGATTTAAATGACACCAAATGTCATTCAGATTGCTAGAACTATGTTTAGAGTATTGAACATGATCTGTAAGTTTATTTGTATTGCAAAGTGTAATGAGAAGATTCATTTGCGATTAAATAAACAATTTTTACTTGACTCATATACTCTTTTTTTACTCTTTTTACTTGTTTCAGTCATTTGACTGCGGCCATGCTGGAGCACCGCCTTTTTCGTTCTGTGCTCAATTTTGCAAAAATCAACTTTAACAACTTTATGGTTAAAAACAATTTAACATATGAACATTAAAAGGGTTAATGAAGTAAACAGCAAGAATTTACTGAAGGCAGCTCAAGTGTATCTCTTCCTTTGGGCACATGGCCTTGATAAGAAAAAATAATTCCAGTTTGTCCTTTTTACAAAAAAAAGTTCCTCATACCTGACAAAGAAATTGCCTTGTTAACTTATGTTCCATTTAAAATTTAGTAGAAAAAGAAAACAACGAAAAAAATCTTACCTTGTTTCCGATCACTTGAGTGATGGCTTCGTCATAGAAATTGAAGAATTAATCTTCATTATATCTGAGTTATTCTACGATGACTTTTAGATTTTTATTTGTGAAATAAAAGTATCAAGATTCAAAAGTGTTATTGATAATATAATAATTACCAGCTGTCAAGGTAATCGTTTCAAAATATTGACAATATAACTGACCAACAAAAATATCGTCTGCTTTCAGCCAAAATGTCGGAGAACAGTATTAGGTCGTTTTTCTTTCCTTGTTTTTCTTGTTTTTTTTTAACGTTCACTATTGAAATTTTTAAAAAGTCAATTTTGATATTCTTGATTTCGTGATTAATAAAGTTCTTAAACTTTCCGTGGGATTTCGAATTGGGAATAAAATAAGCAGTAATAAAGTAATCAAAATCGACGAAATTAAGTATATGACTTCTCTTCGACACGGGCTTCTAAAATTATATGTATATAAATCTATTATGCACTTGCAATTTGTCCTTGATTCTAAAATGTTTCTTCATGCTTGACGAAGAGGTTCTCTCGTTAGTTTATAAATGTATTTTAGCTATTGACTGGTGAAAGTGGTCTAACTGGAAAGTGTAAATAGTGGGGAAAAAAGCACCTTACCCTCTCCGCGCATCTGCTGGAAAATGGCTTCGTCACTAAGAAAGAAGAGTTTTACGTAAATTATGCTTGGTTTATTTTTCAAAGAATTTCATATTTTAATTTGTGAAATATAAAACCCTGTCAAATAACCACAGAGATTATAGTTGCTTGGTATTATCAATAATACAATTGCCTAAAAGAATTATCGTCTGCATTCACTAAGAATAACGGAGATAGCCGATCCAGCTCTTGCAGTTTTGGGCCTCTTTTAAAGTGTTGAAAAATCCAATTTTAACATTATTTTCTCCGAGGTTAATAAAGTAATCCCTCTTTTTATAAGATTTAAAAGAGGTAAATCGACTTAGCTAAATCCCCCCTCTTTGACATTCAAACTTGTCGAAAGCTATTACTAGCACTTTCGTTATGTGTGATGGTTCCAAAAGCATTAATGGCGTCGTGCCATATTTATAAATTACTATTTGCACTCTTGAATGGGAGGTAGATTGACAGAATCAGTATGGATCCAGACAAAATAAATATATTGCAGTGTTTAATTTTATTTCTTCATAGTTTGAGTTCAGATCGTGTCAGGGTCGATTTAAACTCGCTAATTATTCTGGCGAAACATGCAGCCTTGTACCCTTGTTAGAACTCTTTATTATTATTTAGCACAAAGGCGGTAGATTAGCAGAATCATTCATACGGTATTTTTCTCTGACTCTTTCTGCTCGGTGTTTAAATACCGTCAAGTACTGAAGTCAAAATTGCTGGGCTTGTGCTTCTATGCGGAACTGTTATTTTAACGAGTTGTATTTATTTCTCCCCCGACGACATTATATATTTATGGCTACTTAGCCATTCAAGTGTGAATTATTATTATATCTTGACTTATGCAATTTACCCCATACAAGCGAACGACTATACATTGGCGATTGTGGAGGTGGTGATAAATGTCCGCCATTTGACAATGAGGTGTCAGTTGTTCGATTAACTGAATTGCCTTCTCTTGTATATTATGTAACAAGGCTGAACTTCTGGATGAGAGGTATAATCCACCCTACAGGCTTCTATACAATTTCTGTTTATCCAATTTCACTACAAGGTATATACATCAACCCAACACAAAATAAAATATTTGCTCACGATGTCACGCAATGGGATCGAACCTAGGACCTCATAGTTACAAAGCGAACTTTCATTCATCATCATCATCATTGTTCGACCGTGGTCGAGACAATGGAATTTACCATGCTACGCCAGACTTCACGGTCCTGATGAGGTGTTTGTTTGGTGTTGTTTGGTTGGGAGCTGACTCTTCTCCATCAGGTGATACCCGTCTGTTAAGATTGAGGGCATCACCGTCAATGGATGCTCTTAGAGGTGCAACGTGATCAGAGACAGGACCCGACAAAGCAGGGGCTGGACCTACACCCGCAGGTATACCATTAGGTCTGGTTCCCTGGGGAAGAGGAACCCTGGTGCAGTTAATTGTAAATTCAACTATGCGACACCAAATGATGATTGAGCAACGTAATCTCCTGAATCAACTGAGGAAGCTTCTAAACGGTCACTCGACCTGCTAGAAATAGTAGCTAAAAATCTCTCAAATCCTGTCATACTGTCTTAAAAGAAGGAAGGGTACTTTGAATAATGTCGTCTTATGTTTAAATAAAAGACGGAATGCCCTTTAGTCACATATCGGTGAGTCTGTATATAAATTCTTTAAAAAAATAAATAATAAATAAACGATTGGATAACAAGCAATAATGCTTCAGATATGTACATTTATTAATTATTGGTGATCTTACGGTTCGTAAGATCGCCTAATTATTTATTACACACACAAGAGAATAGAAATTCGAAAGGAAGGGGCAAGTCAAATTTAGCAACCCAGTACTTGATTAGTACCTGTTTTACCAACCGATGTTAAGTTGATCGCGGCAAGATTTAAACTCAGAACGTAAAGAACCAGAAGATGTAAGAGTCTGCCAATCTATCTTGTGTGTATATTTAACAATTTTTTTCTAAGAATAACATACGGAGTTGTGTAAAATATATATATTTAACTCAGTATCTGTCCAAAACGTTTTCGTGAGTTTGTCCGAGGAGTCCATATTTGTTTTCAGACATTTATTAACTCCGGTTTCATACGTTGTGAGTAATATAAAACTTACTTTTTGTAAGTCTTAAGTTATTCTGATGGCTGAAAAAATCTAGGAATGTGTATCATATATGATGTATGGACTTCATGCAAAGGATTAAAAAGGATACTAACTGTTTTATCCTAGAAATGATGTTTCCGGATTTCTTGTTTCATTGTCTATAATGGCGAAGTCCTTACGACATTGCATCAAACAATATTAGGCACTATTTGAATACAGTGGTCCCGATGCATCTACATAACAATATGTTTTTACAGTGCACACTCGTTAGGGTTACGTAAATGCGTCGGGACATCTGTATCTAAGAAGTACCCAATATTATCCTTGTTGAGCATATAACTATGTATTAGAAGCACCATTGTTTGTTTCTTTGGAGAACCCAATGACATTTCTGGTGTTTTTTTGGATTTGTAATCTATCTTCTGTTTCTGTTTTCTTTCGAATTTTACGGCTGGAGTATTCCATAGTAATTTTCGCGGTTTAAAAGTTGCCTTTTAATTATTACCTTTATTTTTAAAAACTTTCACTTTGTATAACCCCTCTGCTAGTGGTCTTAAATAACTCTCCTTCAATTATAATCCCACCTTCATCCATACATACATACGCACATACCATAATATTTGACATCTACATATAAATACTATTATATAACTTCATAAGTATGGAGCTTAAATTTTCTTTTTTAGCCGTAATTAATTATAAAACTGCTTGACAAGTTGCAAAAGTAAATGGACAATATAGCAGTAAAGATGACTCAAATAGAAGAAGCTGTATACATTTCCTCAACTATGCATCACACCAAGGAACACTGGTGTTCCTGTCTAAAAATCTTTGAGTCACCAGAAAACGCTAATGGCATGATTGCTAGAACTTCTATGATCCTCAAAGAATGACTCCCTACGGGAGACTTATATATATGAATTTCTATAATTTCTTTTATATCACTAAAATCGCCCTTGTAAGAAGCTAGTACTGATGTTTCAGACATCCTTGCATCAAAGACAAACATTGGGGACAAAGACACACACAGATATATATATATATATATATATATATATATATATATATATATATAAGCAATAACAAATCTCTGATTTTCTTATCACTAACTTATCATTTACACAAAGGGTTGACGAGGTCTAAAGACCCCGGAATATTGCTGGAGTTGTTGCCCTTACTTGATAAGATCAAATTAAAATATTAGCTATTGAGCTAATGTTTTTTCTCTATTCATTGCATAGATAATTATTAATTAATTAGATTATTTTTTCACTATTGTTGTGACCCCCTTTGGTCATGAATGACCATGGAATTGCACCTCAAAAGTTACCCTCCAAGGCACAAATCTGGGCAAGGTTGTTTATGGAAGACCAGCAGTCGCCCATGCATACCAACCTTCCCTCTCCACGCCACCAATGTTACCCAAGGGAAAGGCAAAGGCCGATACAGCTTGGCACCTGTGACATCACAGCTCATTTATTAATGTGCAAGTGGCCGAGCATTTCACAGACACATGTACCTTTAACGTAGATCTCGGGGAGATTCAGTGTGACACAGAGTGTGACAAGGCTGGCCCTTTGAAATACAGGTACAACAGAAACAGGAAGAAAGAGTGAGAGAAAGTTGTGGTGAAAGAGTACAGCAGTATTATAAGTATGACATAACTCTATATATATATATAATTACATATGTACGTAATTTTATGTCTTTTATTAATTGCTTCATTTATTTTCTTTATTTTATCCAGGACAAAGACTTTGAATTTGATGATCATGATCCCTTTTTAATGAGTGATGCTAGATCAAGAACTTTTGTAGATGATGAAGATGACGTTGATGGCTCTGGTGATGAAAATAGTGGTGATGGAAATGATCTAAATGGCCATTATCCAGGTAAGATTCTATAATGTAACTATTAACTGTGTTTTATGGTTTTCTAAACAGGTGTAGACCCTTTCAAAAGTAGCATTGGAAAAAATATTCACAATACTTCTTTTAAATTTCCTAATCATATATATATTTTTTTTTTATGTGCCCTTTTCAAGCCTAACCAGGCTCATGGGCCCGGTTCTGTGGCGTATGTGTTCCCCCCAGCTGGACGGGATGTCAGTCCATCACAGCGTTACTCAAGAAACAGGAAGAAAGAGTGAGAGAAAGTTGGGCCGAAAGAGTACAACAGGGGTCGCCACCACCCGCTGCCAGAGCCTCGTGGAGCTTTAGGTGTTTTTGCTCAATAAACACACACAACGCCTGGGCTGGGAATCGAAACCGCGATCCTCCGACCCCGAGTCCGCTGCCCTAACCACTGGGCCATTGCACCTCCACCTAATCATATATTACTTATTGTTAATTATCCTTGATGCTTCACATGTATTTATGCTGGAAAGAAAAAAGGACTGGATGAGCCCCAGATATTCCATATATATAACGTTATTGGATACAGGAAATCATAATATTTGGTGGTGGTTATAGTTATTGACAATATAAGAAAATTTCAATTTTTATATCAAACATATTTCTTACATGTGGCTGTGTGGATAGAAGCTTACCTCCCAATCATGTAGTTTTGGGTTCAATCCCATTGCATTGCATGTTGAGCAAGTGTCTTCTACTCTAGCTCCTGGCTAACCAAAGTCTTGTGAGTAGACTTATAGGTGGAAACTGTAAGAAGTTTGTCGTGTGTGTGTGTGAAACTGTGTTTGTCTCCTACTACTGTTTGATAAAGGTGGTGAGCTGGCAGAAACGTTAGCACGCCGAGCGAAATGCTTATCGGTATTTCCTCTGCCATTACATTCTGAGTTCAAATTCCGCCAAGGTCGACTTTGCCTTTCATCCTTTCGGGGTTGATAAATTAAGTACGAGTTATGCACTGGGGTCGATCTAATCGACTTAATCCGTTTGTCTGTCCTTGTTTGTCCCCTCTGCATTTAGCCCCTTGTGGGTAGTAAAGAAATAACTACTTTTTGACAACTGGTATTGGTTTTATTTATGCCTCTCCTCCCCCTCCTAAATTAGAGATTTGGCAAAGCAGACCGAAAGGATATATACCCAGCTTAAAAGGGGAAAAAAGTAAAAGTAAGTTCTGGTATTGATTTCTTCTACTAAACTGTTCAAGGCAGAAAAAAATATAGGCTGAAAAAACAAAACAAAAACTAATAACTTTTTTTGCATATTGTTAATGTAATTGTTGGTTGTAGGAACCTATGTGTGATGAGTTTAAAACCCAAATAACTTGTTTCTCATCTGCTTAATATAATGGAAATCAGAGATTAGTAGTTGCAAATCAATGGATGCAAATCACTTTATGAAAGGAAAGACTAACATAGGCTCAATTTATAAAATGTATTGAAGAGGCAAAATGATACTATATAATTCAAGTTGATGTAAGGAGCTGAATTACATGCCCCTAAAATTCTCAATGAACTGAAATTTACTTCATAGTGTGAAAAAGCAAAAACTTTGATTCTCAAAGAAAAAGAGAGAGAAATTAAGAATTAATTTAATTTAATTTTCATTTCGCTTTTGTATTTGGTTTGCAAGATTCTTTATGTAAATTCATGTGTTGAAACAAATTTTTTATTTTTGTGTGTCTGGGGATAGTCATTCTGTTTGAATGCCTTATTAATTAACACACTCATCAGTTCAATTTCTACTCTTTTATTATTTTCCTTTCCTAAAATTTTCTTTGTTTCTTGCAACCTCTCAATAGTTTTTGACTCTTTATTTTCATGCTTAGGGAAAAAATTGGTTACATTATGTTAGGTTCATGTCCCCTTCAAGGGTTTCTGTACATTATTACATTTACTTTACAGTAAAAGTTATAGCTAAAGACTGAATATCAGATACAGAAAAAAAAATAAATAAAAGGTAACAAAAATGAAATAAACTGAAATTTTCTTCAACTCTGGACTTAAATTACACTCACCAACTTTTTCTTTCTTTTCAGATTTTTACCGGATAACATTCAAACTACTATACCTTAGGGATTTACGTGGATTAGAAAATACATCTAGCCAACACTACCGTCGGATTTCAGAACAGATCCAAGGATTTGTATCTCAGCTCTACAACAAGAAAGTTCGTGCCAGCATTATCGGCTATACAGTCTCTAAGTAAGGATTTTTTCCATCTCTCTCTCTTCTTGTTTTCTTCTTTTCTCTCTTCCCTCTCATCTCAATCAAATAACTGTTGTTTTGATTTTTAATAGCTTCATCATTGAAGAATTGAGGTTATTAATTGTTTGTTCTGCAAAAGACATCAGAGACAGCTTCTTATCGTGTACATTTTCGGCGGGAGGATAAAATATTGGTAGATTATATATAATATATGTGTGTGTGAGTGTATCCTAGAAGGTTTTTATCACTACAATTCATAAGGGAAATCTTAAACAGTTTGTGTCAGAAAAGGGCATCTGGCTCTAAAACACTGCCTCAAAAAGTCCTCTGTAATTCATATTAACATGATAAAGCAGGTTTAAAGGGTCAATACATATATACATCAAATGACTGCAACTGAGATGCATTTCACACCGCTGTACCAGGAATTTCTGTCCCCCATTAACTTTGGTGAGTCCCAATTTCATGGCAATAAAAATTTCTCTCAAATCACATCCTACCATCTTAAATACATTAGGTTGTCAAGTCCTAGACATACCCCAACAATTCTTGGCTGGAATAAATTTAACTACTGATTTGATTGGTTGCCCTAGGGCTAAGCAACATCATAAATAATGTCTTAATAGCATGAAACTAATGTACAAAAATATGGGTGTGCAACTAATGGAAATTTGAAATTTTGTCCCTTTTGTTTAGGATTCAACTCACCTCTTGGCAGCAGAGTTTGGCCCACTGTATGTTGTGATTCCATTTAAACTACAAGCTTTCACTAATGGTTAATATGATGATGGACATTTATTAACAGATTTGCCCAATCAGTACCAGCTCTTTGAGGGTGCTTGAGCTAACAACACAGACTCTCTGAAGTCACTTGTTTTATGAGAAATGACAGCCAAATTTACCTCTGTTCATCTTGAAAAAGAGAAGGGCTCTTTAGATATTATAGTTCTAGATATGGACTACCTGAAAAAAGGACAGAATGACCATTTACTGGAACACTTTACCCAATTAGGGCTAAACATCAACAGCCTTCTCCTTAGTCCTTAGTGAACAAGCTGGAGGGACTCCATGGTTGAATATATTGAAAAACCAAGGTGAAGCTAGATATCATAATTGATCATGGTTGTCTTTGCATAAGTAGTGGTTTCTCACATGAACTGCTGCTATTTCAATGGGAACCAAGAGCATTTCATATTTTCAGTATCTTAAAAACAACATAGTATAATTAAACAAAGAAGGATTTGTTAATGATTTTTCGCAACATTTGGGCTTTGATATTTGCCTTTCATGTGTGTGTGTGTGAAGGCATGTAGTCTAGTGGTTACAATGTTGGTCTCATGATCCCAAAGTTGTAGGTTTGATTTCTAAACTGAGTGGCACAGTGTCTCCTTTCACATTACTGCATTCTGCTCAGCTGAAATTGAGTATCAGCTGAGTGCTGGTGCAGTGCTCTACTTCAGTAGGAAAGATATGGGTGTTGCACTAGGTCAAATGGTGGGAGGGCTGAGAGAGTGTCTACGTTTGCATGTAACTATATATATGTCTAAAACAATTAGCAAAAGCATTGTACTTGCTACCAGGTTATATTTACTTGGTATTTATAGCTATGAGTTACATGTAAATGTATGGCTATAGTTCAGCTGACAGGAGAGAGGAATAAACTTAAGCAACTAAGAAGCTGTGTAAATTTCATAATATCAATCTTCTAGATTACGCTGAACAGTTTATATATATGTGAGGAGGTGTGTGTGTATTCATTATTTGAAGTTTGGTTTCCACTGATCCAGGTCCACTGGAGATCTACTCTCTTACATCATTCACTGACTGGCTTCCACTTTAGAGAAGCTTAATGAAAACAATGTTGTTGCCATAGACATCAACAACAAAGATCATGTCTGGCATGTGAATCTCCTATCAAAACCTCCTGCTTATGGGCTCAACCCATCTCTCATTTCTTGGATTAGTCGCTTACTATCAGATTGCACCATTCCAGGTTGTATTGATGGTGCTCTTTCTGACCCTGTCTGAATCAACTCTGATGTTCCCCAGGGTTTGATTTTGTCTTTCATTCTCTTCCTTCTATACATAGTAGTCTACTTTATCCAAAGTGCTCATACTTGTATAGAGGATATGATCCTTCATTGCTTCCTAACCTCCCACAAATATGTATCATTATACACAATCTAAACACCACATGCCAAATCTATGTTGATTTCATGAATGGAGACATTGAGAGCATCAGTGAAAACCTTGTGCCTTTACAGCAAAAAGACTCAAACACTACTCATGGTCAAGAAAACACCTGTTAAATATGCGTGGTATTCAGCTGGAGCTCTCTTGGTCACTTCAAATACTGGTTTCACTATTATTGAGGCTTTTTCCAGGTGAAAGCACATTCTTAACATATCTAGGATTGCATCTCAAGAACTGGCTTTTCACTTCATGGGTCAACAAATATTTCAACTCCCAATGGTTGCTCATATTTTACAAGACTCAACTGAAGCCCACAAGTGGTACTGTTCTCATATTTGGGATGGTGCTGTTATGCACATAACTATCTTGAACTTCATCTTGAGAAGAGTCATTCAACTGATTAGCATTAAATCATTAACAGACAATTTCCAGCCTCTAGTCTACAGACATGCTGTCTCTGAAATCTTCTCTTTGTTCATATCTTTCCTACTGGTTTTGACTTATAGCAGTTCAGAACAACATTAAAGGAATGAATCTCACTGGTCTTAGGGAGCCTACAAATGCCATACACACTACCCCTTCTCTTGGCTCAGCAAGTTAAAAAAATGCATCTGCAAGATATAAGAGCAAAGATATGTAGGAAGATGCTGTATTGTAAAACCTGGTCATCCCAAGCAGCACCACTGAAAACAGGATATAGAACTGACAATGGGGACAACTCAGTTAGAAAAAAAGACTTACAGCATTTTATATTAGTTTATTCTAAATAATTACTGTTGTTTGCACAGTTTTTCATTGTTTTCATTAAATGCTATTGAAACTAGCTTGATAATTTCCTTTGCTTTGTTTCCATATTTCAGTCAAGATGCCTACGTTTCCATGGATTTAGGCACAAGTGAACTCACTAATGCAAAAGAAATCAAAAACATACTCTATTCAGAACTTTCAAGAGGTCGACTTGGAAACTTTACTGTGTCCGCAGAAAATTTTAGTTTCAACTCGCTTGGAGGTATAGAATCTTTTACTTTATTATGTATCTACCTATATACACACACACACACTTGTGTGTGTGTGTGTATATATATATATATATATATATATATATATATATATATACACATACATACATATATGGGGGAGGTATGCATAAAATCCCAGATTTAAAACCAAACATACACCCACTGGTATCATAGAACCTGTCTTGCTTAGAATGATTGAAATACACATTTAAGCCAAGTAATGTATATGAAACCTTAGGTATGCTTTTAAAGTTCTAGATATCTCATAATCACATATGCTAGCAAACAAAATCTTGAGTGTTATCTTAAAGCATATTGTTAAAGAAAGATTCTTACCAAGAACATGTAGACTTAAAGAAAACAAAAACCAACAACCAGAGTTACAAAATGTCAATGATTTCATTTATAGTGAGGAATAAAAAAAGCTGAACATTTTAGGCATTTCCTCTTCTACAAAGAGAAAGATGAAGAGGAATTTTTAGCCTGGTAGTTGTTTTTCACTCATCATGCCAATTGAACTTATCAACATTACATAAAGGCATCTTTTAGTTAATTGCTGTGAACACGCACCCTCAGGAGATTCCTTAGATTCTGCACTTTGCTATAGGCTTAGTGTCGTTACTAGATACATCAATTTCTCTGTTGAAGTAATAACTTTACCTCGTGAGTTACCATTTCTAATATTTTCTCTGCTGCAAAGGTCTGTCTTCTATGCAGAGTACCATAATGAAATACAGCTAAATGTTAATTATGTCTTTAGATCTACTTTCCGCTAAATAATATTTAACTATAGGGTAATTGTATTTAATTATAGGATAATTATTGTTATGTAATTTTCTGATATATATGTCTAGCATTAATGTATTATAAAAAAGAGTTGAACAGTGATTTAGAAATTCTGAGGTTTAAATAGTAGCAAATGCTAATAATTTCTTTATAATTATTGTACTAGTCTTTATTTATACTTTTATATACATACATTCTTGCATACATAAATACATATATGCATTCATGTATACTTATATATGCACTCATGTTTATATGTTTATGTGTATGTATGTTATTATGTACAGCTATAACTATCTATCTATCTATCTATCTATCTATCTATCTATCTATCTATCTATCATAGATATACACTCATAGCCATACATACAAATGCACACACACATACACACGCTCACACATACTCACACACACACACGTACTCACACATACAACCAGGCTCATATATGTATGCGTATATGTTTTAGGCATATGTGAACATGTCGTTTATAGTCATCAAAAAGTGGAAGTTTCAAGTACAGAATATATGACTACATAACTTTTTTGGTAGTCTTGCTTATGTTTCCAAATATTTAAGCTGCTAAATATATTGGTAAGCTACAGAATTAGGACAAAAAAGATGTAAGATCTTGAAAGAAAGCAATAAAAAATATCTAAGACTTTCCAAATTCAACATTTGATTATGTAAGGGGTCTATAAGATCTCTCAACCTCCTATAAATAGCAGCAAATCTCTTTGTAATCCTCCCCTACTGTGAGGACAAACTAAATAACGTAGTTCTTTGGTTTACTAGATACCCTTAAAAATCTGGGATGGTTATGGCTAAAATATCCCTTTGATTATAGGCCTGCTGGAGGAAGCTAAACAGTAACAACATATATGTTGTAAAAGGAAGCCTCTATGCAGTTGCTTGGCCTACAAGAAATAGCAACCAAATCCCTTAAGAATCACACACATGCAATTAACATTGAACTATTTAATCTCTGTTGAGCAATCAAAAGAGATGGTCATAACTGGAGGTTTACTTACTAGCTGTTACTTCAGGCTAAACAGTATCAGTGTATTTGTTATTGGCTAAATTTTCTTTAGGGTAATTTTCTTTAATAATTTTAGTTAAATGACTGGTATGCTTAGACATAGATTTAATCGTATCTAAATGCATTAGTAGCATAAGAAATGAGTAAATGTGTGTCTACGCATTTTTCTTTATTCTTTAATATACTCTGATAAAATGTATGTGCTAGCCCCTCCACACATACACAGGCAGTAAAAAGAAAATATCAGAACAGAGGAATAATTGCAGATGAGCACATTGACACAGTAACATCAAGTTATTATGATATGCTACAGCACCGGGACCCAAACATTGTATTGTGATACTGTTCTGTGGTGAGATGCAACTAAGTGCACTGCCAAAAAATTTTTAAATGAAATAAAATCTTTAAAAATTGCTAAGTACAAGCTTGGATTCTAAATAAAAAATTTAACTTTGCTTCATTTATTAAATGTTGAAGTAATTAATTAATAATTTTCTAAAATATAAATTATTTCTCTGTATAAGCTACAAGTTTTTTTAAAAACTTTGTATCAGAAATATACCAAAGCATTTTTATTTGCACTGAAGCATACCACGGACTAAAGAAATTCGTGATCCATTGCTCTATAGTCTAGATGTATCTGAAACGATTTTAGAGGTGACTCTCACTACTCAGACTTAATGAATAAAGTAACATGTACATATGCCTACATTATTGTGTGTACATATACAACAGTAGACTAAGATACAAGCATTGACTAAGATGAACATGATGTATTTCATTTCTCTTCTTTCTCTCTGTCTCTCTTGCTCTACATCTTTCTCTCTTGCATAATAACTTAAATGCAGCACACAAACATACGTACACATAGTTTTTATGTTCTTGTTGTTTTTGTTAACTCATAGCTTCTACAAGACTGAATTAAAGCATGACCAATGTTCTTTTTTGTTTTTTCTGGAATTGCAACCACTGTCACTCTTCATAACTAATCTCATAAGAGCCATCTCACTGAATTAATCAAGCATCACACTGTGTGGATATTTCTTCTCACCATTTAACCCTATTTTCCAATTTTATTTTATTTTATCAACTTTTACATTTTCAGTTGTCTTCTTTTTCTTTGCTTGTCTAGCTTAAGCATTGTTCTACAATATTAGTCTTCACTAGTATTTTATCACTCTTTAGTGAAGGGTTTGCTTCAGTGTATAATGAAAGTCATATCATCTGTCACTAAGAGCTCCTCCATTGGGTGGTGATTCTGCAAGAGAAAATGAGAGAAGGGGAAGAGAGAGAGAAGAAAAATTGACTCTGTATGTGATTGGCCTTTTAGTTTATTGTCCGCTAAGGATGAAAGGCAAAGTTGATCTTGACAGAATTTGAACTCAGAATTCAATGAAAGAAATGGAACAGTTACTACAAGGCATTTGTCCAGTGCTCTAAAAAATCTACTAATCAACCACCTTCTATATAGGTGTATAAAAAAAAAAATAGATGCGCCCTTCTAAAGCCTAGCCAGGCTCATGGGCCCGGTTTCAATGGCGTATGTGTTCCCCAGCTGGACGGGACGTCAGTCCATCACAGCGTTACTCATTTTTGCCAGCTGAGTGGACTGGAGCAACGTGAAATGAAGTGTTTTGCTCAAGAACATAACACGTCGCCCGGTCCAGGTATTGAAACCACAATCTTACGATCATGATGCTGACACCCTAACCACTAAGCCATGCGCCTCCACTCTCTATAGGTGTATAGTCTTGGTTATTTAAAGTTATTGCACTCGACATATTGTATTTTCTGTTTAATATGTGAAGGTGCCTAGCTTATTGGTTAGTCTAACAATCATTAGATTATGTGCTCAGTTCTGAACTGTGCACTATATTGTCTTCTTGAGCAAGGCACTTCATATTGTTTCAGTTTACTCTGTTGAAAATGAGTACCAGAAGAAGCTGTGAGTTAACCCTAACGTGACCTAGCATACTGTTTAGGAGGATTCTTGAACTCTCTGTTGCTTTCATACCTCAGAAATCAGGACAGTTTCTGGCCTCTCAAGCCTGTACACTCTGACAAAATTTAAAAAAATTTAAACTATTTGATATAGAAATGAGCTGTAGTTGTTTCTCCCATCTTAGTTATGCTTTATAGTTGATCCCTGATTAGGTAAGTCTTTCTTTAATTCTTTAGAAATTAAATCACCCATAATTATTTTTTTCCCTTCTTTTACGTATTTAAACATTATACAGTAATACAACCAATGCAGGAGTTGCTATATGGTTGCTCAACCTGCTAGAAATAGTAGTTAATTCCCTTCAAATTATAAATAAGTGTTAGCAAGACACATCAGATAAGGTAGTCCTACATGCATAATGATTGAGGACAAAATTATTGCAGTTGGAATGGTATTACCTGCAGATCTGCTAAAGAAAAGCTGGTCGTATGTGTGTAAATAACGATATTAACATTTTAAAAATGTTCTAGCATGGGTGGGAAACAAATTTTTTAAAATTAAATTCATAAAACAAAGTGTTGGTATCATATAGAATCATTATCATCATCACCACTACCAACATCACCACATACCATCATCATAATCTTCATCATTATAATCACCTTATTTTTTTGAGCATTCATGATCTAAAACTATATTTTAAGCTGTCTGATATCTCTTATGATTTAAAATGCTCTATTCTTAAATATATATGTATTCCTCTTGACTGAATACTTACTCAGGACCATGATCATCGCTACATGCATCATGAACGCTGCCAAATGTATCACCTACATGCTGGCATGCCCTGGCAGAAATAGTAACCAAATCTCTCTCCAGCTTTAGTCTACCATCTTAAAAATTGGAATAACAAACTGAATAATGTAGTCTTAATATGACACTGAAAACAAAAATGTCATGATGGCCACAGCTGGAATGCCTTTGATTCCAGTGTTACTCAATCAGAGTAGACATCAACAGCACCATCCACGTCTCCATCTTTTTGTCATTTCTGTCAACAACTGTCATTATGTTTATCATCATTACTACAAACACACCATCACCACCACCACCCCATCATCATCATTATTTTCTGTTATGATGCTGAGACATTTCATCTTTGAGAAAGTTTAAATGTGTATGTGTATTTATATGTACATGCATTTATATGGATACAAACATGCACACTCACGTGTGTGTGCATGTGTGTGCGTGTCTGTGTGTGTGTGTGTGTATGTTTCATGTGACACAAATCAAGGGTGATTCCAGAATACAAACACTAAATATTGCCTGTGACATTTACTCTAATGCTTGAACATGATTACTGACCTTTGCTCCTCTTCCACCTCAGTTGGCACCTACCATTTTCTCCTCGCCCACTTTTTGTAATTTTATGTGTGATCCTACAAAGCCCCTTTTTTTTACTTCTAACTGGTAAACTTTGAAGAACATTTCACACTTAACCACCTTACCTTTTATTTGCTATCAGCTTATGTAATCACCTTAAGGAGTTAAAAGATGTGTGTGTGTGTGTATACTCACACAAGTATGTGTACACATTTATGTGTCTCTATACACAGTTACATGTGTGGGCGTGTGTATGTATGTATATTTTTGTGTTTGCGTGTATATATATGTGTGTGTGTATATATATAAAACTGAGAATGTTAATCACATTTGTGTATGTTGTTTGTTCAGTAATATGTAATGTTTGGATTGGTTTAACTTTTCTACTTATCTTTTAACTGTTATTCCCTGCTGCCTGCTCAATTATTTTCTTTTAGCTGTAAGTACTTAAAGCGTCTGTGAAGTAATTGCTTTGACAAAGTTTACCATTTATTTTTATCTGTCGAAAAGCAAGGGAACAGTCAATGCTTTGTTCACAGATTTCATCTTAGATAATATGCCATCATATCTAGACAAAGAAAGTTTGTCTTTCAGTAATTTAATGCTGTGGAAAGCAAGACCTAATCCTCATTAACAGCTGTAAAAAATGTGGAGAAATTATTTAAGCATTTTCTTTGTTCTGTAAAATATTCTAATGCTCTATTCTAACAAGAGTACAATATTGTACATTTATTTAGTGATTCTCTCACTACTACTTCAGCAGCAAATATGGTGAAATCTGTACATTGATGAGAAAGTTGGATAATACCGAAACATATTCAAAGTTATCTCCCATACTTGTAAATAGTTAAAATGATATTAAGTCTATAACTAAATGTTGAGGTTTTTACACTGACTTCAGTATTATTGTTCAAGTGGGTGGCATCTTCAAGTGATATATTTTCTGTAAAACACATGAGTGCCTCAGATACATTGACACAAATAGATACATTATAAATAGGTGTCAAGGTTTGAAGCCTTATTGTCAGTCACTTTGAGTATGATTGAGTAAATTTTTTTCTATTCAGTTTCCCCAGTGTGTGTATGTGTGGTCATACATATCACACATGTATATGTGTGTATATACATGTCTGTGTGTATACTTATATATATATATATATATATATATATACATGTGTATATATATATACATGTGTATATATATATATACATGTGTATATATATATATATACATGTGTATATATATATATATATATACATGTGTATATATATATATATACATGTGTATATATATATATATATATATATTATATATATATATACACATGTGTATATATATATATATATATATATACACATGTGTATATATATATATATACACATGTGTATATATATATATATATATATACACATGTGTATATATATATATATATATACACATGTGTATATATATATATATATATATACATGTGTATATATATATATATATATGTATATATATATATACATGTATATATGTGTGGGTGTATATGTATGTATGCTTGTATGTATAAGTTTCAAATATAATTTTCAGTATCAAATTTTGTATATACTTATATATGTTAATGCTGAAACTTTGAATATTTCCCTTGAGTCCATGATAAGTTGTTTAATAATTGGAAGTGTGTAAGTAATAACAGTTTAAAATATCAGTTTCAAATAGTGTGTGTGAGCATACATACATACATACATATATATATATATATATAATATATATATATATATATATATATATATATATATATGTATGTTTGTGTGTGTATGTGCATATGTATACTACCATGGTGCTATCAAGAGAGATCAGATATGGAGATATGAGTGAATGACCCTGATACACTTACCTCATTCTCAGTAAAAATATATGAAAATTAGCATTATTTGTAGCATAGCTTCTTAAAACCATATGCTGTTTTTGTTTTCTCTTACTAATTACTTAATTGCACTTAACTGTTGCACATTTGGAATGTGTGTGTTTGTGTATGAGTGGTCAGTTTATTTTCATATTTTATTTATTGAAATATCAAGTATTACAAGAGAGTAAGTGTGTGTGTTGTGTGTCCAGGAGAGAGTGAGAGAGTGTAAATAAAAATTTATTTAAAGTAAATGAAATTAAATTTTTCCCTACTAAAAATGCAGCTGTTTAATTTATTTAAACTGCCTTTTTCACTTAATTGCTGTGATGTTAGAAATGTGGAATTGTCTTTTTTTATGCTCCATCTAACCTGCTCTCTTTGGTAGTTTTCTAATTTCTGTATTTCTTTTGATTTAACTATTTTTGAATCTATGTGGATGTAACTTGCTCTTTCTTTGATGTGTATTCTTTTCTTTCTTTCTCTCTTCACTTTGATCTTTCTATTTCTAACATAGAAGTGAGTTTTTCTGGTCTTGTTTTCGTTTTCCAAGTGACGCAAGAATACTGACCTTAGAAATTAGAGGATTATTTTGATTGAAGTTTATTTTGTTTTTCATTTAAAATTCTAAATTGGCAAAACTGATTTTTAAAAAAATTTTAAGCTAAAATTGATTTACACAGAAAAATATGAATTATTGAAATTTTAAGAATATCAAAACTTTGAAGAGAATTAAAAAAAAAAAATGAAATTGAGATTTGAATAAATATATGTATATACATATATACATTTCTTGATATATTTATTTGAATTTCTCAATTTGTTAGAATTTAATCTTCAAAATTTTTCCCAAGTCTTTAGGTAAGGAAAACCAGTTTTAGTAATATGAAATTTCGAATATATAAAGCAAAAAACATTTGATAAAAACTTGAATTAAAATTTCCATTTCTGATACATATATCTCTGTTCTCCACTCAACACTTTGGTTGTGCATGTCAAAACATCTAGTTAGCATGCCATCATCTCTTTGCATGGTGTTTTTTCAGTAGTTGCTCAACTGACTAACGTGGTAATTCTAACTAAAAGAAAGCAAAAGAGATCAAAGAACTTGACTTTGTTTACTTCCAGATATATCTTGTCCACAGAAAGTTGGCCGTCAACCTGCTGAACTGTCATGGACTGGGCCAAATCTTGCTCACCTCATGGTGAATAACATGTTCCCTTGTGACGGATATGTCATCAGATGGGTTTATTATGTTGCTGCTCCCACCAAAGAGTTCGCTGCTTCCATATGGCGTCCAGTTGATGAGTTTAAATTCTATCTCTTAAACAAACAACTGATGCCAGCTACAAAAGCTGGATTCAACGAATTCACCTTACCAACTCCAGTGCGTGTTGAAAAGGGAGACTTCATTGGCCTTCACTATCCAAGAGATGCTAAACAGGGAGCAATTGGTGGGTCAACGAGTGGTCGTAGTGACACACCTGCTGCTGAGTTATACGAAGCCTATTCTGGAGAACTGTTTGAAGAACTTATGACATCTCACGCTGAATTTGACATGAAATGGCTTGGTTTCCAGAAAGGCCAAAAAACATTTGCTATTCAAGCTATCATGGATTATACTGGCATTGATGGTACAGTTTCTTTACTTAGATTACCTTCTAAATTGTTATCACTGTTGTTTCATTTCACATTACCCTCCGATGATCATGATTTTACTCTCTTTCTTTCACTTCAGAACTTCAGAATAGTTTCATTTTTTCTCACTTTTGTCTATTTCTCTCTCTGTATGTTTATTATATATATATATATATATATATATATATATATATATACATACACACACACATTAGAGGCACAATCACAGCTGTGTAGCTGCAAAGTTTATTTTGCAATGATGTGGTTTTTAGGTTCAATCCATAATGCAACTCCTTGGACAAGTACCTTTTACTATAAGCTTAGGTTGGTTTACATTTATAGTGGCCTGGTATAAAAGCGCTTATTGTTGGTGTTGTGTTCTTTTTATGTCTCATAACTTAGTACTTCGACATATATACATCAATCAAATAAGTTCCACACTGAAATAAGTACTGGGCTGCTACCAGCTTGATGGCAATCCAATGACTAAATCCAGTAAAAGAATGACCCATAGTTGGATGAGATAGTAATTGTATTGAAACAAGAGAAGCGACCTTTCTTTCCATATTTCTCAATTATCAACCAACCAGGGCCCTGTGTAATGTATTCGATGTGTTATAGTATTTGAGTTTGACTACTTCATAAGATTGTGTCTGACCAGGCTGATAACATGATAGTATTTGCCTTCTCTCCTTGAGTGCTTTTTTCTACAAGAATCCTGCTCTGTATGCACATACTCTCCTCACCCAATAAATTGGATGAAGGATGGTAAGAGTTTAGGCACTAACTGGCTCACCATGAGGCAGGTTGTACTAGGCGGCGAGCTGGCAGAAACGTTAGCACGCCAGGCGAAATGCGTAGCCATATTTCGTCTGCCGTTAAGTTCTGAGTTCAAATTCCGCCTAGGTTGACTTTGCCTTTCATCCTTTCGGGGTCGATTAAATAAGTACCAGTAACACACTGGGGTCGATATAATCGACTTAATCCGTGTGTCTTTCCTTGTTCATCCCCTCTGTGTTTAGCCCCTTCTGGGTAGTAAAGAAATAGGTTGTACTAGGGTACATGGTATCATTAGCAGTTTAGCCTGACCTGATATATATTCACTCAAGAAACTGCTTTATGGTTGCTCAGCTTGTTGGAAATAACCTGCAAATTCTCCCCTAATCATCCTGCCATCTTGGGAAAGGAAAAAAGATACATTTGATAATGTAAACTTGTGTACACCAGAGGTGAGGTTAACGGTGTTTTAGCGTCGGATGGAATAGAAAAACAGACTTACTTCTTTTTGTTTGTCATATACTTCAGTCAATTGATCTCCAGTACTTTGGTATTATCTTCACTCTCATAGGTTATAAAAATACTTAGGAGGAGATAACATAGTCTCAGACATTAATAATACAAGGTATTTCTGCTCAAATGTACCTATTTTCACTCTGCACTGATATAAACATTATATATGTCCAATCCATGCCAGCAAGGAGAACGGATGTTAGATGATGATGATGATGATGATATATACATATATATGTATAGAGTGTTTGAAATGGTGTACAGATCTTGTATATTGAGGAAAAGAAGGCACTCAGAATTTTGGATAATCCTTTATCCAAACTTCTGACTGCCTTCTTTCTCTGTCTGTCTGCCTGTCTGTCTGTCTGTCTCTCTCTCTCTATATATATATATTATATATATATATATATATATATATAATATATATATAGTTTTTCTTATTGAAACTGAAACTAAGCTTGACTTGTGACTTGAATTTCATGCCACTTTCATGTTCAGGCGAAAGCAGTGGTGAGAAACTAGAGTCACAAGAAAAACTCAGTTTCAATAAAAAAAAAAAAGCTTCCGCAACATGCATTGAACACATCTCTTTCATTCATCCAACAAAAACTTGTGTGTTTGTGTGTGTATTCATTATCATCATCATTTAACATCTGTGTTTTCGATGCTGGCATGGGTTGGACAGTTTGACAGGCACTGGCAAGTCACAGTGCTGCATTGGGTTCCAGTGTTGGCTTTGGCATGGTTCTTATAGTTAGATTCCTTTCTTAATGCCAACTATTTTTTTTTGTGACACTAGCCCTTGTGAGGCCACTAAGTAACTTGCAAAACAAAGAAAAGAAAGAAGAAAAAAGAACCACTTGACTAAGTGGGAGTGTATTTGAGAGAGCGGTAGGTTGCTTTATGTTGGGTATTAATGGCTAAAATATGGTAGAGGTGTTTGTAAGCCATTTAAGAAACACACAAAAGCCGTTTGATTCACTTCAACATTTAAGTTTAATTTGTCAAAATATTTTCGTCGCTTTAAGACCGCGACCTGTTCACTGACGAAAATCCGTGCTGCATCTCTTCGTTTCAGCACACGATCTCAGATCAAATCACTTGCTATGCAAGTACATCTCCGTAATATGGTAGAGGAATAAGCATAAATGTTTTGCTATTGCTATAGAGGTGACACATGGCTACCTGCGTTATATGTGGGTGGTTGAGAGTAGCTGGAAAGAAGATAAAGATGGTGGTGACAGGGTGCCAGAGTGTACTCCCAGGGTACAAGAAGGTAAGCTCTAAGGAAGCATACAGACAGTGGATCATGTGGTGAGGAGGAAAAGGTGGGTAATTTCATAAGAGTATGAGAGGTGAGTTGCAGGTAGCTAGAGATGGGATTAGAGGTGAATGTAGTGAGTGATGAACAAGGTTGGTGGTGTGGTTGATGGTAAATATCAGTGAGAAGGTGGTGGGAAAATGAGGGAGATGGAAGTGGCTCAGAAAGGGGAAGGTGACAAGCAGTGTTACAGGAGAAGTGCAGAGCAGAAGTATTGTAATATGAAGATAGACCAGAAAGTTGGGAGATGATGTGCAGCATGTTAGAGAGTGGGAGAGAGATGTACAGTGACAGAAATAGTGGTCAAAGGTACATAAGAGTGACTATAGTGAGTGGAGCAGATCATTTATGAGAGGATGTCCAGAATGAAAGCAGATGTAAGAGGTGTTGAAGATGAGGTGTAGCAGACCTTAGATGTAGTTCTGAAGGAAGGGAGTCATATATATATATATATAAAAATCAAAAAATCAAATCAAATCAAATCAAATCAAAATAGATGAACATCAATGGAATTTGTATCTTTGTGGTACCAGTGCCGGTGGCACACAAGAAAACCATCCGAACGTGGCGGTAGCCAGTATCGCATCGACTGGCCTCCGTGCTGTGGGCATGTAACAAACACCATCCGATCGTGGCCGTTCGCCAGCCTCATCTGGCACCTGTGTCGGTGGCACATAAAAACACCATCCGAAGACCCGGCAAGACTAGTCAGGCCATAACCCGTGGCCCCTACCTGGGACGTAGTCAGTCTACCTGTGCATACCTTCCTTCTTGTGACACTTGTGAAGACCTGTTGAGGCAAGTGAAAATCAAATCAAAACAAATCAAAATAGATGAACATCGATGGAATTTGTATCTTTGTGGTACCAGTGCCGGTGGCACACAAGAAAACCATCCGAACGTGGCCGGGTGGCACACAAGAAAACCATCCGAACGTGGCTGTAGCCAGTACCGCATCGGCTGGCCTCCGTGCTGTGGGCACGTAACAAACACCATCCGATCGTGGCCGTCTGCCAGCCTTGTCTGGCACCTGTGTCGGTGGCACATAAAATCACCTACTACACTCTCGGAGTGGTTGGCGTTAGGAAGGGCATCCAGCTGTAGAAACACTGCCAAATCTGACTGGCCTGGTGCAGCCTTCGGGCTCCCCAGACCCCAGTTGAACCGTCCAACCCATGCTAGCATGGAAAGCGGACGTTAAATGATGATATATATATATATATGTATGTATGTATTCAATTTCTGTTTTCAATTCTTGCATAGATTAGATAAAAATATTTAATCAATATTGAATTGGGACTTTCAGTCAGATCTATTTTCTCTTGCTGACCCCTTACTTATTTTTTAGGTAAGGAATTTTTATTCCAGACGAATACAAGAGTGGACAATTTTGTTGTCTGGAAATATCAACACACTTCACCGGTTGCAGTGTAGCCATGAGTGGTGACATCACTGTCCCTATCCATATGTGTGTGTGTGTGTGTGTTTGCATGCACACACACGAGATTTCTTTCAATTTCTGTGTTCCTAATCCCCTCCCTTACAAGGTATTGAATCAGCCTGGGGCTATAGTAGAAGATACTTTGTGAAACTGCCATGCAGTGGTATAATATGAAGAACCATGTGGTTCTAAAGTTAGTTTCATGACCACACAGTTATATGAATATTTGCTACAAATATCATAGATTAAGAGAGGACCTAAATCAAAAACAGAATGCTTAAAATAATTATGGATCAAAGTAACTATTAACAGCCAACAATAATTACTTTTAAATGTTAATGCTAGTAGATAATTAAATTGTGGCTAAGTGTCACTATGCTATATTCTCTGTTGACTGAGCTCTTGGCTAAATGCAAGCTGAGTCTAAGATTCAATTTTGATTCATGGGTGTATTTCACATCAGCTGTGTTACTTTGTTTTATGAGAAATGCACTGACAACTCACAATCTAATTATCGTTTTGTGTAAATGTGAATTGTTGTGTTTAATTAAGGAATCAATTAATTATAACAACACATTGATGAGTTTACCAAACATGTATGAAATTTTGTACATTGTTTGAGTTTCGACTCTTATTATATGTGGCTGTAGCATAGTGGTTAATAAATCAATGTCTTAAACAGGAGGAAATGGGTTCAATTCTCACCAGTCATGAAATAAATGCTTTTGGGAGAAAATCAGGGTTGTAACAGTTTTTAGGTGTACCCCAGTATGGCCTCAGTTCAGTGACTGAAATCAGTGAATGAATGAAATATTCTAATTAAGAATTATATGGGTTTCAGAAATGTGCAGATACTGACCCAACTTTTAGGTGAATGGTTGAATACATAAATAAGTCATGTTTGTTTGAAGTAGTAACTTTTGTTTCTACCTGTGAGTTTGTCTTTCAGTGTAGAGCTTCATTGTTGCATATGATAAGATCTGTAATTTTTGCTGTTGGAAAAAGTTTGCTTTGTGACCACATAACTGTGGTTTTGGTTGAACTGTGTGATACTTTAGCCAAATACCTTCTACCAAATGTCTTCTGTCATAACTTGAAACTGACCAGTATCTTCTGAGCAAATTTTTGTTGACAGAAACTCTATGGAAACCTATAATGTGTGTGTATTGGCACGGGTGGTTGCATGCACCAGTCTCTTTGAACAGTGTAAATTGCTCATTTTCATTGTAAGGGTAGATAACTTCATATGAAAAGACGTAAATCAAGATTAACTTGGACACAGAGTGCAGCAGGTTAATTTCCATGGCTAAAAAGCAAAAGAAAAACAAAACGACTTGGCAGTGGCACCTTAGTATGATCGCAATACAATGTATGAATAATTAAAGAACATGACATGAGAGTAAGAATAATTAAAGAATAATTAAAGAACATGACATGAGAGTAAGATAATTTCACTGATTCTGAAATAAAGTGTGAGATTACTGACCACATGGCTATAATTTCATGTCCTACAATTAGCAGTTGTAATTGCCACAAATCAAGGTACCTAACTCTGCTTTAATTTGCTTCACTGAACAAAGAATGGGTTCCATTCCTACTTTGCAGGTGATTGTTAATAATTGAAAGGATTGTCAACTGTAAAAACAAATTAATTCAAGAAATAAACTATTCCACTCATGGAAGCATGAAGAAATATATATAAAACATGGTTTACGAAGTTCTTTTGATCTAGTGCATTGTTCATATTGCTGAAAATTATGAATGAATCTTTTTAGTACCACTTGTACTTTGGGAGTGGATAAGAGTGTAAACCCCCTCTGTCATAGTTGTAGGGAGCAGTTACCCAAAGTATTAATATTGGAAAATATAATTATGTAACAATGTCACAATTCCTATAATTCCTGAAGTATTTGCTTGGCATAGTCAACAAAAGATCTATGCATTGTCTGAGTGACTGTTTATGACATAGAACATATCTAGTTACTATAGTATGCTTTTATCAATCTAGAACTGGGTGTTGAGAATTATCTGGGTCCCAGATAATTTCAGTCGGTTCTTACAGACTAGTTAGCTGAAGTATGTGGAACTATATATCCCACTAAGTGACTCTATGAAAGCCTTACAACTTATGGGAACTCTTGGAATATAGCTCCAAAGAAAGACACCCAAATGAATGGCATGAAGTCACCAATATATTCTAATATCTGGCCCACAAATGTATTGATACCTTACTATACCTTTTTAATTCATACTACAATGGCCTCTGCTTCTCTCATCAGGCAACTCAGCCAACATGTCTGTCTTATTGCTCATATAATGTCTACTGTCATCTACTCTAGGACCTGCACTAACCACTGTGTGCAGTCTTTCCCCTCCAGAATCTCTGCTATCTAGAATTCAACCCTGTCCTACTTTTTCTACTGTCATCAACTTTTAGCTGATCAAGAGAAATATTAAATAGATCAATCTCACTACAAATGCCAGGCCATATCTAAACCAGTCCAACAAAAATATTTTTAAAAAAAGTGAAGTACATTTCTCAACAACTGATGCTATTCCAAAAAAAACTTGGTTTATTGAAGTATGTGGAATTAAATGTCTCATTGAAACAATAAAACATTTGCAATGGATATGAACTAACAACCCCTAAGGCGACAGTTCAATATGTTATCCAAAAGAGTTTGTTGGTGTCAATAAGTTTAATTGCCTTGATGCTTGAAGAAGTGTCATGTTTTGGAAAGTCAGTTCTTTTGACAGAATAGAAGAGTTATGGTCAGTGGAATGATAAAAGAAATGAATAAGTTAAAAAGTAGGGTGGGTAAGTGAATTTGGAAGTGATTGTATTTCAATTGACTATTTCAGCTCTACTTAACCCTGAATTCAAATGAAGAATAACAGGTTTATTGCTGTCTACTTATATTTTACTTGTATCACAATCCTGCACTATTTCACCTGTTATATCTGGTTCCTTAATAAACCACCACCAATCAACTTTTGTCACTTCCCAGTTTCTGTTGATTGCAATCTTTGATTTTTCTCTGAGTTTGAGTTAGCCCAAACTAACTGGACTAATGCATCACTTAAACTCATTTGCTCTTTCTCACTCTATTGACCTTTCAGGAATTGGCCCCAGGCGTGGTAAAAGACTCAACATGGCTTTTTTTTTTTTTACTTCACTGCATACTTTTTTAGTTCACTTTTTGATACTATTTGTATTAAAATGTTAAAAGTTAAAACTAACTATCGGTTTTCATGTGGATGGAATCTCAAAATTATTTTATTATTAAAACATTTCTATTTTTTCTATATCAACAAGTGTATAAGTTTCTGCAGTTACTTAAAGATTTTTCTTGTCTCTACTTCAGCAAGTAAGGTGCAGTATGGCAAGTATGGAGTTCATTTTGCTGGAGAAATCCTAAGATTCAAACATGTCCAGAATTGCCTCCCATACTTGCCATCAGATTCTAACATTGGTCAACAAATGATAATTGCTTTTCTCTAGACATTTTTTTTTTCAACCTTTCTTACCATCAGCACACACTGGTCTGTAGACTATACAGATATATATCTAATAAACTATATTATTATAAAGCTGTTTTTGTATATTATGTATATCATCATCATTTAATGTTCACTTTCCATGCTGGCATGGGTGTGCGTGTGTCTTTTGTCTGGTGGGAGTATCTCCTAACTTTGATGCCGTGTGATAGTTGTAAATGAGTACCACTGACAAAAGAAGGAGTGTCTGTCATTTCCAATCTTTCAAGAGAAACTGTTCAACCATAGGGAAGTATTGCCTTTCTTGGAAACAGGTGAGAGTTAGTAACAGGGCGAGCATCCAACCATAGAAAATCTGTCTCAATAAATTTTACCTGGTACTTGCAAACATGGTAAAGTGGATGTTAAAATAATGATACATGCATTCTATTTATATGTACAATTGCATATTGCTGCATAATAATTTATATAAAGTCTCCAAATAGTTTTTATATATCCACTTATAATATAACTGTATAACTTAATGTTTGCTGCAAAGCTTTCCATTACGTCTGTGCACTAATCACTATATGATCATGTGCCTGGCTGTGTGATTAAGAGTCTTACTTTATGAATACACGGTTTTGTGCTCAGTTGCACTGCACAGGAACTGAAGCATGTATCTTGAACAATAGCCTCAGCTCAACAAAAACTTTACAAGTAGAAACTATATGGACACCTGCTGGAGTGACCATTCTTGATCCTCTCTGTGTTAGACTTAATCTGTTGACTAGTTTAACATCACCACTACCTCGCCGGGTGGTTCTCAGCCATGCTTTTTCCCATGGACCCCTTCGATTCCTATTTTACTTGGATGGACCTTATAGCCATATTATTGGGAATTGTATGAAGAAATTGTTGAAATATTTTATGTATTGTAGAAGTATATCCAATTTATTGCACATAAATTTTAACAACAAAATCTTATGTGGACCCTAGTTGAGAATCACTGACCTTTAGCACAGGCACTCTCTTGCAAGCATTTGGGTGAGGTCTGCAGTCTTGGAGGCCTAAAAAAATGGAAATGGGTACTGTTATTTCTTATCTAAGTTATGTGAGAAAAAAAAAAGAAAGACCCATAAACATTCTTTCCTTTGATATTTTCACTCTTTTTAACAGCCTCATAACCTTTGGAAAGCTGCCCTTTCTTCAGCTTGTAAAAGCAAGAATAACTATTTTGCTTTGTAGTTGCCACCTTCAGTGTATACTTTTTATAATCTGTGTTAAAATGAGGAAACTTGTATGCTGTCACTCACCCTGCTTGTCTCAGATCACACCCTTACATCATACTTAAAATTGTGGAATAGTCATTATTAGGAAATCTTTCATCATAGATCTGCTTGCTTAGAGTTGACCTGGAGTTAAACAAGTATTATAGAAAACATTCTATAATATTGTAAAGTACAGCTTCTGTGATCTGAAGAGATGTCTATTTACAATCCCACAATAGAGATATCCTACAGTTTTCTAGTTTTATGTAATATTGACTATAACATAAGATTGCAAAATTCTTCTCTACACTTTTGAGCACACTCATATTTGAATCTTTTCTAGAATTGTAGTCTCATGTGGGTATTTACAGTTTAGTATGTATTCTTTGGAGTTATCTTGAATTTCAGCCTTTTTTTTTTTTGTGAGTTAGGTATGTCTAGAAATTCTCCTACAAATCAGTTTTCGGTGTGCTTTTTTATTTATTTTATTTTTTATCTATAAATAACTTTTGGATGATCTCCAGGACTTCAACTAAATTATGAGTGATGTTGAGAAGTTAACAAATAAGAATTGTTTACAGTTAGCAACTGGTATTTGTGAAAGTTATCCAGAAATTCATTTATAGATCAGGATTATCTCAAAGTTCTCCTGTAGGTTTATCTTGAGTGTCTATTCATTTTCCCTGCATATACCGAATTGTTTTGGGAAGGTTTAGAATTACTTCTTGAAGTATCTTTTTATGATTTCTGGAATTCCTCTCACGTAAATGTTTTAACCAATAATGAGTGGAAGTTAAGGAAAAGTGGACTGAAGCCTGTTTGTGAGTATGTGTGTATGTATGCATATATCTTTTGCTAATATATATATATATATATATGTAAAAGATAAATGCATCTGTGAGAAAACTGAAAATGATGCTTTCAAATAAAAATATGCTGTGTGGTATTTGTATCCTACTGAGTTACACAGACTCTCTCTTGTGACACTCACCATCAGAAGTGTTTTGAAGTGATGGCTTATTAGAAAGCTCTAACAACAGTATTTTGGACATATTGTCATGTAAAATAAAAAAATTTTAAAACATATTTTGGGAGGTGGTCTAAGAATTTTAGTGCCATTAGTTGCTATTGTTTCTCTCTTGTTATAAGTACTTGCAATCTTTTGATAATCCTTTCTACTATAGGCACAAGACCTGAAATTTTGGGGGAGGGGACTAGTTGATTACATCAATCCCAGTATTTCACTGGTATTTATTTTGCCGACCCCAAAAGGATGAAAGGCAATGCTGACCTCAGCAGAATTTGAACTCAGAACATAGTGATGGGCAAAACACCACTAAGTATTTCATCCAGCATGCTAACGATTCTGCCAGCTCGCCACCTTCACAATCTTTTGGTAATAAAATTCACAAGGTTGATAGATGGCTTATTTGATAGTGTATCAAAGCACTATTCCACATCCTGTCACTGGAATTTCATTGTGTCTATAGATGTGACTCATATTGCCCAGTTCACCTAATTATCTCTGGTTGGAATTCTTTGCTACTATGCACAGCAACTTTGCAGTAAAATTGATGAACTTATTAGCTTACAGAATTCCAAGTTCAGTTCCTCCAGTGGATTTAAGCCATGTGAGATATCCTAACCATGCAGTTCTATTTGTATTGCTAAGCAAGGGTAGTCTTAAAAATAATCTACTGGAATTCCTAAATTACAGCTGTTTAGATTTCAACATGTTCCAAAAGTACTTTGAATTAATGTTGAATATTATATATCTTATATGTTTAGTATTGGTCTTTTCTAAATTTTAGGAGAAAACTGTACCAAATGTTTATTACAGGCTAATGTATATTTTTTTAATATACACTCATGGTTAAAATGTTTTTGATTTCAATTTTTTGTCTATACACCCGAGATTTATCTCTCATTCAACTCTTCATTTCATCATTGTCAAATCATTACTCTCCTTATTTTCATTTCATTATATTTCTTCTGTGTACGCACATGTGAATGTATAGTGTATGTGTGTGTGTGTGTGTGCATGCGTGTGTGTGTGTACATGTGTATTTCACTCATAAAATCATTATAAATTGCAGTTTCCTTAAGTCATTTGATAATTTCAAACTGATATGGTCAGCTAGTTGTTTCAAACTCTGGTTTTTGTCAGGTAATGCGCGGTGTCACTATGTCTCTCTCTCTCTCGCTATGTGGTGTCGGTTCTCCCTCTGTTTTCACTGTCTCTCTCTCTCTCGGTATATATCTCACCTTCACTCGCTTTCACAGGCTTAGCTAATACCGCAGGATGAAAAACATCAGCTAAGTTCCCGACCTGTTTCCTCTTTTCATTGTTTTTGCAAGCCTTATTGTTATTGTATTCCCATATCGTTGTCTTTCGTCTCAAATGCTAGCTGAAGCATAAAAACTTTCACTCACAAAAACTTATTCACACCACCGCAAAGCATTTCATCTCAATCCTGTCTTCTTTCTGCCGCCTAAAACCCCATCTTCTCCCAATGCGCGGTGCGCCCGCCCTCCCTCCCCCACCACCAATACCGGTGAACACTGTTCTCACCATCTACGCCGGATACTCCCTCTTATGTTTCTCTATCTGTCTAACTATTTATCAAATTTCTCTATCTATCTAATTTCTCTATCTATCTATCTATCTATCTTCATTCGTCTAAAATCAAACTTCGTATCTTCGCGCCATCTTGAAGTATGTCCCCTCTAATACACATATGTTCTCTCTCTCTCTCTCTCACTCTCTCATTCATCTACAAGCTGTAGTCCTGAGTGCAGATAAGTTGAATGCTTAATTTTCACTTCGGTTACCATTTATTTATGTTTCTCTATCTGTCTAACTATTTATCAAATTTCTCTATCTATCTAATTTCTCTATCTATCTATCTATCTTCATTCGTCTAAAATCAAACTTCGTATCTTCGCGCCATCTTGAAGTATGTCCCCTCTAATACACATGTTCTCTCTCTCTCTCTCTCCTCCTCACTCTCTCATTCATCTCCAAGCTGTAGTCCTGAGTGCAGATAAGTTGAATGCTTAATTTTCACTTCGGTTACCATTTATTTATGTTTCTCTATCTGTCTAACTATTTATCAAATTTCTCTATCTATCTAATTTCTCTATCTATCTATCTATCTTCATTCGTCTAAAATCAAACTTCGTATCTTCGCGCCATCTTGAAGTATGTCCCCTCTAATACACATGTTCTCTCTCTCTCTCTCTCACTCTCTCATTCATCTCCAAGCTGTAGTCCTGAGTGCAGATAAGTTGAATGCTTAATTTTCACTTCGGTTACCATTTATTTATGTTCCTCTATCTGTCTAACTATTTATCAAATTTCTCTATCTATCTAATTTCTCTATCTATCTTCATTCGTCTAAAATCAAACTTCGTATCTTCGCGGTGCACCCACCCTGCCCACCCCCACCATCAATACCGGATATCTCTATATTTTGCTCCATCTATACCGGATGTCGCTTCTCCCACCACCATTATAGGTGTCTACTCTTCGAACCCCCCTCTTCAATACGCTATTTCACCATGCATTACCCCTCTCTCGATATCCTACGTTCTACTTGCCTAGAACCTGTCATCATTTCTCTGAACCACCCCTCCCCACTGGTGCTCCCCTATATTTCTGCACCCCCCCATAAAAAAGCACCATCCGAACGTGGCCGATGCCAGACCCCTCTGGCACCTGTGCAGGTGGCACGTAAAAAACACCCACTACACTCGCGGAGTGGTTGGCGTTAGGAAGGGCATCCAGCTGTAGAAACACTGCCAGACTAGACTGGAGCCTGGGGCAGTCCCGAGCTCCCCAGACCCCGGTCGAAACCGTCCAACCCGTGCTAGCGCGGAAAACGGACGTTAAACGATGATGATGATGATGATGATGATATATATATATATATATATATATATATATATATGATTACTTACTTTTGTAATTATTGTATAACTAATGTGTGTGGATTACTGTCTTTTTATGAATATATTTGTTAACGATTATTATTTCTTCTTCATCATCATCATCTTTTAACGTGTGTTTTCCTGCTAAAAATATCTTGTTTAACTTCATTGATATTGCTTTATATTTTATTGTTTTTCAATGGAGTTATCGATAATATTATGACTATTTATGCAGCGGCATATAAAGTGCAGGCAATTTTGAAACACCTTTATTTATCATATTAATAGCTTTTGTTTAGGCATAATTATTACAGTCGCCATTGATTTTGCTACTAATATAATGCTATTAACTTTTCTGACACATTACTCTCTCCTTTCAATCTCATCAAGGCCCTGACGTGCCAAAACCTGGGTTATGTTCTCCTGATGAATTCAAGTGTCGTAGTGGTGCTTGTATTCAACTGAGATATTACTGTGATCATGAACTTGACTGTTCTGATGGATCTGATGAAGAAAACTGCCGTAAGTGTCATTATGCTATCTTTCTTCATGTTGTCTGTGCATGTCACTCATTTTCACCTTGATCATTTTCATTGTTGTCATCACCATCATCAGTATTGTCATGGTATCCACAATCATGATCATTGCAGAAATTACTGAGTGGAAATGTTGTGATTTGTTTGTGGGTGTCACCCAAAGTAGAAGTAGACCAGGCAGGACTTGGGAGGAAGTGATGAGATTAGATCTGAGAACACTGGACCTCACAGTTAAAATGATATAGTACTAGTACAACTCAGGTAATACTGAATTGTAGAATATCCAACTTTTGACTGTTTAGGAAAATAGGACTTACACAATGATGTCTGAGATTAACCATTGGGTAAGCATTAGTTTTTCATAAAAAATGTGTGTGTGCAAGCCTAAAGAAATCTAAGCTTTACCTAGGCCTGTATTCTGGGAAGAAGCTTCCCATACACCAATACATGGCCAGTCCTGACCGATGAAAACTTCAGATAATATGATGATAAGTTGAAAGATGAAAAACAAAGTTAACCTCAGCGGGATTTGAACTCAAAATATAAAGAACCAGAAGAAATACCATAAAGCTTTTTCTTTTAATAATAATAATAACTAATTCTTTTTATTGGCCACAAGGGCTGACACACATGATTGGAAAACATAAAGGGACAAAACAGGACGAAAGGTTACAAAAGGTTTTGTCCATTTTTCGAAAGAAAAAAGTCCGTGTAAACAAGCTTTACAACAACGAAAAAATTCAACAATTTACAATACTCCCAGTAGAGGAGACGCTTCGAAAAAAGAAAGGTCTCACGTGGAAAAACCCATAAAAGCCATGGGAGCCTGGTCAAAAGGGGGGAGAGAGCCCCTTTCTCCTTTTATAATACCTTTTTCAATTACAGGCGAAACCTCAGAATTGGTCCATTTATACTGGCCATTCTTGCACAATTCACCCACCTTTCAGAAAACTTGCTATCAGACAGCACAGTATCTCTTGTTCAGATGATATTCTACCATGAGCACTACTCTGTATTGGAGCCTATAGACATATTGAGCTGCTATGCTCTGCTCAGTAACGTAGTCCACCTAGCTGCAAATAGGTAACATATTTAGGCACAGTTCATCTCTCTAAATACAACTTTAATGATCCTTAGTGTTGTGTAGAAGTTTTGTGCTGAAACTGTGAAGATAATCACTCACTAATGAATGTTTGTGCTTAGGAAAAGTTGAAATATTGATTTTGTCATATTTATTTGATTATTTAGTTAAGAAGTTCACATCAAAACTATGTGGATCCAGGTTCAAACTGAGTAAGTGCCTTCTACCATAACTCAAGGTTGACTAATACCTAATACCATCTGAGTGAAAATTAGTTGATGGAAACTGTATAGAAGCCAGTCATATAGGTCATCATCATTACCATCATTTTTGTATCCACTTCCATGACTGTGTGGGTTGGGTGGTGAATTGGCAGAATTATTATGAGTGTCCATATTTTCCATTATAGCACAAGTTGAATGAATGGTTAGATTGTGTCTTTCTCAAAATTATCAAACAGCATGGGGTTTAGGGAATCTGGGGCCTATGTTTCTAAGACTAGGAAAAATCTCTGTAAAAAAGTGTTAGCACTATTTGCAAAAAAGTTTTGACAGCAGTCACAACATGTCCCATTTATACTCATTATTTAACCATTACCTTGTCATCACTTTTCTGGCATGAGCCAATGAATATAATGACTTTTTTAACATCTACCAACCATAATTGTTTCCAAAACAACTTGTTTTGCAAAGCTGTTTTTCACACTTAACTAATCTTATGAAACTATCCTCCAAGCTACTTCAAGTCTTAGGTCCTCTTTCAAATATTTGCTTTCTCTTCACTTACCGATTCCAGTTACTCACTTCACTGCCTATATTAAACTGTCCTTTAAAAGTGACTCAGTTCATCTCAGTTCATCTCACTCAACTGAATCCAGTGGTTTCTCCAAGTTGTCTATTATATTTAAGTGCTCTTTCACCTTTGTCTTTCATGCTTTCAGTGTAGAGAAGGCACATGTATAGGCTGATGGACTTGTAGAAATATTAAAACTTTGGACAGTATGATTTGCAGTACCGGTTTTGGCTCTTTGAATTCTGAATTCAAATTCCACTTAGGTACAGATTGCCATGGCTAATCACTTAACCTTGGAACACCCCATCTAGCCTGCAGTTGGCCAGCATGAATCGTGAGGCAGACAGCCAACATGGATTAACCAGCATTGGCATGCCAAGGTTTCACCCAGCGGTGGCTTGATAACAGCTGAATAGAAACTGTTTTAACCATTTTGTTACCATATTCCTGTTGAGATGCTCTGTCATCATCATCACCGTTTAACGTCCGCTTTCCATGCTAGCATGGGTTGGACGGTTCAACTGGGGTCTGGGAAGCCAGAAGGCTGCACCAGACCCAGTCTGATCTGGTAGTGTTTCTACAGCTGGATGCCCTTCCTAATGCCAACCACTCCGTGAGTGTAGTGGGTGCTTTTTACGTGTCTTTCAATTAATTTTAAATATAACAAAAAATTTAGTAAAATAACTTAGTTATCATTAAGCTAGTGTTAGGAACATAAATTTTGACTAAGGTTTGAAGGAAGATTTTAATTCAGAACTTTTGAAAACAAGACATTTGTCCTTCAGAGCCAGAGTTGGTTTCAGGCAGGTTGATATCAAAACAGTTAAGCTGTTGTAGGCATTCTACTTTGCCTGTCTATATTTTAACTATCCTTATAGAATGATATTTTTTAAAGAATGTGTCCCATACTAGTAAGTAATGAGAATAATTATGCATTTCATTAATATGTTTTCTTTTTGACAGCAACTCGTTGCAGGCAAGATGAATTTAGATGTAGGAATGGAGACTGCATCCCATACACAAAGTTCTGCAATGATGTAAATGATTGCTCTGATGGAAGTGATGAAGAGTGTCGTAAGTGTTACATTGTAATTTTTCTAAATGCTTTTCTCACTATTTGATTATGTGTGCATCACACACACTCAGGATTTTACAGTTACCAGTGAAATAACAGAACATAACATAAGCAATTTGAGCATTAGAAAAGCCCTCCTTAGTCATAAAATAAAACTGCTGATTCACAACAGACAAGGATCACATTAGGCAGATTGGGTGTTGTAACAATTTCAAAACAAAAATCCTTTTGTTAGTCTGAAGGTTTAAATAAAACACACACACACATACACACACATTTGTATATATGTGAGTGTATGTCATAATTTCTGCTTCTTTGCATGAGACCATCTGAGCAAACCATGATGATGACATGCTTACATTCTCTGTAAGCATTACATCCTCAGTCTCTGCTCTTTTGAAGTTTAATGGGGAAAAAACATCCCTCACTTGAAAGCAGGTAAAGATTAGTGACAGGTGGAACCTCTGGCCAAAGAATACTACCTTCAATAAGCATCTGTCAACCCATACCAGCATTGGAAAAGACAGATGATTGAAGGACAGCACATCAGTCTCATAATCCAAGGCAATATGTAGTCTTTTACTGTTTTACTTGTTTTAATTGACTATGATTATGCAGAGGAAGTGCCTTGGAAAGCTTTCTTAATTGAACATACTGACCTCTGTACTTATTTTAAAGTCTTGTACTCATTTTGTCGATTCCTATTTATCCAAGTATTGAAGATATGGAACATAAACACAGAGAACTGTTTTTTAAGTGGTACCGGTATAAAGACAGGCATGGAGATACAAAAACAATCAAACACACACACTCACACATGTGTACACGTGCACACATGCAACACACACACATACACATGTATGTATGTATTGATAGTTGTATATGAATGTATATAAAGGCACTTCAAAGAAGATGTGGGAACAAAGTATGCTTTCAAATATGTTTTCCTTTCCGTTAAACTTAAGAATAAAAAAATCAAACTAAAATGTTTCCCCTTTCCCTTTCATTTTTCACTCACTCTCTGTCTGTCTGTTTGTCTCCGTTTTGTAATATATATCTGTGAACAACTATGTTGCAAAGTTTCTGAGAAGATAGGAAATTCCTATTGATTGTTTAGGTGTAGTATATTTTATAAACAAAGATAAACATTCATTGAAACAGAATGTATGATAGTCTGTACCATTCTGTTTCATTATAAAAGCTCTGTGTGTATGTGTAGTTGTCTGTCTGAGTATGTGTGTGTGGGCACACCTAGAAAAATGTAAATTGTCTTTGATATGAAATGCTTTCCCATGTCAAGAAATGTCAATTCTTTGTAGCAAATGTGTTTCTTAAATAAAGATAAACATTCCTTCATTCTTTGTTATTGACTGCTATACAGCTCTCTATCTGAGTGTGTAGTATGTATATATATATATATAATATATATATATATAATGTATATAATACACACACATACATACACACATATATATATATATATATATATATATATATATTATATATATTTATAATATACATATATTAATATATATGTGTGTGTTGTGTGTGTATACATACACACATACATTACAGACATGTATGTATACATGGAATACATGAATATATATATATATATGCATATTATAGATGTTAACCTTAACCATGCGGCCTTGGGTTCAATCCCACTGTGTGGCACCTTGGTCAAGTGTCTTCTACTGTTATTCTGGATTGACCAAAGCTTAGTGGGTGGTATTGGTAAATGGAAAATAAAAGAAACCTTTGTGTGTGTGTATCTTTATGGTTGTTGTTATGTTTGTCCCCCACTACTGCTTGTAACTTAGCAGTTTGGTAAAAAGGAGGAATAGAACAAGTGCTGGTGCAACAAAAATAACGCCCTGTACACTTTGGAGTTCAGCACATTCCTCTGAGAGCTCAATAGATCCTCTCAAACTGTCCAGCCATATGCCAGCATCTAAGATGGACATTAAATGTTGATGATACATATAAATATACATACTTGAATGTGTGTGTGTTGACTTATTGCCCAGTTGAGCAAGACCACCTCGTCCTTGGGATCCCTCAGCAGAGTCTACTCTTTTGTAAGCATTCCACTCCAGTTCTCTAATCTGAGGATGACTTCTCAATGTCCTTCCACCATCTTGGAAGCCTCCACTGATGAAGCCAAACAAATCAAAACTTCGAAGTACTGTCA